>NC_039289.1:4293745-4528527 GCF_003368295.1 Carassius auratus
ATCTATTTCTATCAAGTCTGCAATTTGAAGGAAAATCTCACACGAGCGTTGTGGTCAGTGCATCAAGGCTAAAATGAAAAGGCTGGCTGACTTCAGGAAAGAAGTGGGCCGTCCTGAGGATAGAAATGAAAAGCTTGGCCAGCTTTGGGCCTTTGACAAATCATTCTTGAAAAAGGCAAGTTTAAAGCAGGTCATGTGTGGAGATGAAAAGGCTGGCTGTTTAACTGCAGGGAATTCTTCATGAGCCGGTTTTAACAAATGTTAGGTGAAGTCTTTCGATCTTATTTGGAGATCGAAAAGTACTTGGGGCCAAGAAACAGCAGGCTGTTCTTTCTAAAATAATTTTACACAAGAATTGTGCAACATTTGCAGAGGATAAATGCTGTCATAACTCACCTTGCCTTGCCAACCGTCTTTATCACAAGTATTTTTTTAGGATGAGCCAGTCTCCAATGTGCAGTTAGTTGCCTTGTACATGATTTGCTAAGTTTTTAACCTTTCACAACTGCAAAACATTGCATCACAAGGGAATAAATCAAACTGAAACATTGAAACGATCCATTTTGCAAAGGTTAGCAGTAACTGCTTAATACATTGGGAACATGTGAAGCGCTTCAGTGCGATTTATAGCTCAGCAGATGACTCTGGAGATAAATCTGATACGATGGTGGTCCAAACGTTTTAATCAAAGGAGTTCTGGGTTATTTTCAGTCATTGCAGAGATTCAGTAATTGCTTTAGAGAAAAAAGGCTTCTTGCTTACACTAAAATAAATAGATTAAATTACATAAAAATAAATGTTAATATATATTTTTTAAAACATTAGAATTAATAAATAAAATAAAGTAAATCAAATGAGTAAATCAAATAAATTCAGTGGTTGTTTTAGAGAAAGGCATATAAAAAAAAAAAAAAAAAAAAACATAAAAAAATAAATGTTAGCCCAATTAAATTTTTTTATAGTGACTTTAAAAAATTCATAAACAAAAAGAGGCTACTAGATTACACTCCAAAAAAAAAAAGAAAAAAAGAAAAAGTTGAATGAAAAAGTTAATCAAATGAAATGCTTATAAAAAAAATGTAGCCTTTTAAATTTACAACTTAAAATAACTCAAATGAATAAATAAGATGAGTAAAAAAAAATAGTAGATAAGTAAATTAATAAAAAAAAGAGAAAATAATGTAATTCAGACTTTTCAACAACAAACTTTAATTTATAAATAAAATAATAATAATAATTGCATAATTGTTTCAGAATAGTGGCATTGTTATGTAAGTCCAGACTTTGATTTAGCCTGATAAACATTTGCTGGGAAACAAAGAGTGTGTTTGTTTATCCCCAAACACACACCTGAGACAGGCGCTCCACGGGGGATTGTGGGAGTCCTAATCATTCGTCCCACATGTATTATCCTCAGTAAGGCCCAGACACACCTGAATACATCTAGGCGGCCCCCTGTTGCTGGTAGTAGCAGAGATTTATGTAGGGGTCAATAGAGAACAGGTTTGTTGTGTTAGCAGCTTTGAGTCCATCTGTCTGTGACTCAGCAGAATAAAAGCTTCAACAATAGCGATCCGCTCAGTCACCGTGAGAAAATTGGTGATATGAGGGTGACAGATCGCTGGAGGACACGCGCTCACCTGTCAGCAAGTGCTTGGATGGATGAATTCAGAAAGAAACATTGGGCTTTCATCTCTGTGGTGGTTTGGCGCGATACAGAAAGGTTTGTGTTCATTTGTACGACTTTGAACAGTCAGCTCTTGACAGCAGTTTAATTGAGCGGTAATAACGTGATCTGAGAAACACAACTTGAGCGTGTAAATAACAGTAACATCTGTCAACATCACATCTTCACACCCTGACAGATGACAGCTAACAGATGATGCAATTTCACACCTTGCATTTCAAATCGTTATATCCACCCCTCTGTCTACCCATTTATCTACCATCTATCTACTGTTAGTCTATCTATCTATCTACCTCCCATCCATCCATCCACCTTCCTTCCTTCCTTCCTTCCTTCCTTCCTTCCATCCATCCATCCATCCACCTTCCTTCCTTCCTTCCTTCCTTCCTTCCTTCCTTCCTTCCTTCCTTCCATCCATCCATCCACCTTCCTTCCTTCTTTCTTTCTTTCCTTCCATCCACCCACCCTCCTTCCTTCCTTCCTTCCTTCCTTCCGTCCTTCCATCCATCCATCCATCCATCTTCCTTCCTTCCTTCCTTCCTTCCATCCATCCATCCATCCATCCTTCCTTCCTTCCTTCCATCCATCCATCCATCCATCCATCTTCCTTCCTTCCTTCCATCCTCCTTCCTTCCTTCCTTCCTTCCATCCATCTTCCTTCCTTCCTTCCTTCCATCCTTCCATCCATCTTCCTTCTTTCTTTCCATCCTTCCATCCATCCATCTTCCTTCCTTCCATCCACCCATCCATCCATCCATCCATCCATCTTCCTTCCTTCCTTCCTTCCTTCCTTCCTTCCTTCCTTCCTTCCTCCCTCCCATCCATCCATCCATCCATCCATCCATCTTCCTTCCTTTCATCCATCCATCCATCCACCTTCCTTCCTTCCATCCACCTTCCTTCCTTCCTTCCATCCATCCATCCATCCATCCATCCATCCATCCATCTATCTTTCTTCCTTCCATCCATCCATCCATCCATCCATTCATTCATCTTCCTTCCTTCCTTCCACCTTCCTTCCTTGCTTCCTTCCTTCCTTCCATCCATCCATCCATCCATCCATCCATCCATCCATCCAAAACATTATCAGGCTTGCTCACAAATATTAATTAGTGATGTAACATAAGTAGTTGTAACTGATTTGCTGAGAAGTAGCCATTATCCATATTAGAATTTCTTCTTACAGAGTTTGTTGACATGTCCCATTGACTGCTGATGCTAACAATTAATGTAACTTCAAAGAAGCAAAATAAAAAAGCTCATAAAATATATTTACTGCCAGAAAACTAAGGTGGGTGTTTTTAGAAATTGTGAATACATTTCCTGGCTGTTGTTGCGATTTTATTAAAGCAATAAGCCACTCAGGTTGTGTGTATGTTTTAGATTTAAAATTATACGTTAACTTATATCTGACATTGTTTCCATCTACTTTCTAAAACAACTCAGTCGAATTCTAGTTTCAGCATGGCTCGCATTCTCAAATACTTGCAGGCAATGAAAATCAAATCAGTGTGTCAGAACAAAGTACATTTGAGTTACTTTCTTGACGGACTTTGAAAAAAGGACTAAAACAGAATAAACTACAGCTATGCAAGCACTTGCACGCAAAGACTCACGAGAACCTCATGCTGAATGCAAATTTTGGCACCGTTCTCTCTGAGCTGTAAATGCAGTGAACTTCTCCAAGCAGGACCTGTCTCACATCTGTTTGCTAAAATGCACGAAGAGGATATGTATTCAACATGATAACATGCTGAAGATCATATAGCCGCTAGCATATTGGACTGCTTAAGAAAACAGGCATCTGTCACGCTAAACTTTCTCACTGCATGCGTACCTGCATTGAGACACATTAGCAACAAAGGTGCCACACCTGCCAGTCTCTACAATGAAGATTACTCACTGTTTACTTTGTGGTAAACTTTAAAATAGAGTGCATGTGTCCATCCGGTCTTACCTTGTTTGAAATATTTTGTGATGTTGCCATGGAAATTACATAAACTTGGAACAGCTCACATGGTTTTGGAACAGCAGAGAACATATAGTTAAATAAATTTATTTTTAATCGTTTCAATCTATGATTGCTGAGCTGAATCATTGCCACACCTTATAAGAATCTTGTGGCTTCTGAAACACAGATCTGAGATTCAATTGAAAATCAACATAAACAATATACAATATACCATTGCTTAAGGCTAAAATACAGGTACTCTATCCATAATATTCCTTCTCCAGTCAAAACGTTCTCATCTGAATCAGGAGAGACATATGCACAAATCAAGTATCTTTCCAACAGTCCAAAGCAACATTTTGATGTGAGAGGACAACAGGGGATGAACTTAATATGCATTGTGGACAAATATTTTGGCCTGAAGCATGGTTTCAAGTTAAAACCTCTTGATGGATTTTATTATTCCAAAATGCAGCAATTTCCTTTACATGACATTAATTGATAGACTGAAGTTGTGTGAAATACTTGTGGATTATTGTGATGTTGTTTAGACTCTCATTCTAATGGCACCCATTCACTGCAGAGGATCCAATGGTGAGCAATTGATGTGATGCTACATTTCTCCAAATCTGTTCTGATGAAGAAAACAACTCATCTACATCTTGGTTGGCCTGTGGGTCAAAAAATACATAAAAAATTGGTGGTGTCCTTCAAACCAATCATTTAAGAATGACCTTTTTAGCAGATCATGGCATTGTGATGTCTTCGAAATTTAATAATAGCAGTTCTGATATGAAATCATTAAAAACTGGCCCGCAAGAACAGCATGAACAGTGATCCTAGGCTCTCCATGAGGTGCTCGTTAGATGTTAAAGCTCGTTATTACCTGATAACAGCCTGAAGCTCATTTAATGTAATCCAACTAAAGCAAACAGGCAGCCAACAGGGATTTTATTAAAGAGCATTAAAAACATATCCAAAACTTTGGCACGCAACATTCTCTGAAGATGCAAATCTCTTGTTAGAGATAGAAAAGAAGGTTTTGAATTACCTTTAGGAGTCCGGTTGAAATGATACTCTCTTGCAGTAAAAATGACGGGACCTTTACGATGGCCTCTAAAACAATATCATGCACATCACGTCACTTTAGTCACAGGAAGTTTTATTACCGCGGATATAGTGAGGGGATTTCGCCGTCTTGTATAGCGATAGCAATTGCTGAGCAACGGATAGAACAGTACAATAACATTTAAAGGTTAAGTGCCCCAACAGACCACCTGAAAACAATTCTGAATGGTGGCTCGTCATGTGTTTCTGTCTTTTATTAATGTCTCACGTCATCCATGAAACAAGGGGCTGGAATAAAGCTGGCCCAGCGCTCGGCATCTGCTGCAATTGTTTATAGAAATATGCCCATATTTTTCCATTACTCCCCCAGGACCCATATTCAGGAACGATACATTCCAGAGAAAGAAAAGAAGTGATTCCTCCAGCAGGACTTATGATTGTATTCCTGGAAGAGAGCCTGGTAAGAGATGAGGGTAGTTAACATCAGTCACAAAATGAATGAGCTCTGCTGACTTACTCTGCAAGGTTGGTCGTATGAGTTGGAGATACATTCACAATGATATTCTCTGTGGACTTTTGGACACTTTAATACATGCGCACATATTCTATTTACAGAGTTGATTCATCATGATTTTAAATTTGAGGTGAATGAGTTGAGTTTGGATTGGGATTTGAAGCTATCGAAGGCCACGGAAGTCTGCTCAGTTTGGAAAGAAATAAAGACGAATAGTTCCAGTTGCACGATTTGGATTGCCATGGAACAATTTTTTCTTTTTCTTTTGTCTTTTGAGATTTATTGATTAAATTCAAAATGGTGTGTGTATAAATGATTTTTATAAATGTAAAATATGAAATATTTCTAAATTAAAAATAATTTTGATATTTTTTGTAGGACATAAAGTCAAAAAAATCAGTAAGGTACAACTGCCCAATGCCATAATATACCATAACGGTCAATACGTTTTTAAATTGCAGATAATTTGACATTTATATGATAAAGTTTAGTTCTGGTTTGACTCCCCAGAAACTTCATAATTAATAATTCCTGATTCATCAAAAAATACTTTTTACCTTCAAAAATTTATTAAAAACTTAAATAATGCCTAAGAGGTGTACACTCACATGAAAGGAAACTATGGCTATGTGTACATTAATCTGGATACATTTGTAAACGGCTTTTTCGTTTTTAAAACGCACTCCGTCCACACTAGCATTTTCAAGTGTTTTCCAAAAGTGCCTCATCCACACAGAAACATCAGAAAACGTTAAATCAAAAAAGTTAACTGCATATGATACACACGGAACAGACATGAGACGGTTTCATGCAGTTTTTCTGACAGGAAATTTGATTTATTTTATTTACCAAAATAACTCACCATTCACACACGCGTCCAGGTCGCACATACTCACGATTGTATGTCTGATCTATAACGCAACTGCCCTCATGTTTTGCCGCAAATAGCGATCACGAGTAAATCTTTGCAGGACTGTGATATGAAGAGTGTACAAAGTAACACCTCTATAGCAATAGTGTGAAAGTGCATAGTGTGCACAATACCAATATAAACATGGATATCTATTGGTATAATATGCGTCACATGACTAAACTTGCGTCATCGTTTTCAAAAGCCTCCGTTTTTTACAGTCCACACTACGACGCGAAGACGGCATTTACAAATGTATCTGCTTTGGAGAGTGTTTTCCAAAAAGCTACCTTAAAACGCCATCTCAGTGTGGACAGAAGTCCAAAACGGAGTGAAAAATATTCATTTTCAAACGAAAACGTAATTTTAAAGTATATATATAAAATCACATTTCTAAAACCTTTGCACAATACCTTTCTGTATCATGTATTGCCAACGCTATCTCATGACCAATTCGTACGTATTTTTCTGGACCCCAGTGACGGGTAGGTTTAGGGGTGGGGTTAGGTCTAGGTCAATCGTACAAATTCATACAAATTGTGCAACTCGTAAGATACATAAGATTTAGCACAAATCATATGAATTTGTACGAATGAGGTCGTACAAATTCATACAAATTAGCCACCTCGTAAAATATGTACGAATTGCTGTGAGATCAGGCTTGTAATCTTTTTAAGGCCAAGAAAAATAACTCTAAAGATAACTCTAACAAGAACTATATTAGCATCCATACCAATGCACTAAAACATTCTGTTTATTATAAGCATGCAATGTAGTTAGCATATCATCGGCTGCTTTAAATGCTCGAGCTCTTTAAAGCAGGATCTGATTGGCTGCCAATGTTTTCATTTTTCATCAGATGAAAGAACAAAGTAATTCTGAAAGTGATTCCAAATACTCAACTATTCTTTAAATTTAGAACAGTACTACTTTAATACTATATCTTTATTGCTATCGCTATATCGTCCTTGGTGTAAATGGGAATTTATGAATCATTGACACTTATTTATTTGTGCCATGAAGGTACTTGAGGACCTCAGTGAGATGAGACAGGAAGTGGTGTCTCTTTAGAGAGAACTCTTACTGCATTGGAGAGGTGGGGGAAAGATAATTGCTCTCAGCAGGCTTACAGAAAGGGGGGAAAGAGAAAGCAAGAGAGAAAGAATATGGGGATAGCTGCCAATTTGATCAAGATGCTTGTGGTGTCCACATATGGGCTTCATTACGGCATTCAGCTGCCTGTGGTGACCCCCATTGGACTAGATAAGCGGTTCCTCGCTGGCGGGGGGTGGCCTGCAGTCACAATGTGGCCTAAAGACCAATAGGGCAACCTGCAGGTGGACTCTGGTGTGGTCACCATCCAAACACATGCCCGCGTTCTTCACCAACTCTTGCGCCTGGCAAGCGCCCCCAGCTCAGAGCTCTGCATCAGGCCTGGAGCTTCTCCAGATGAGCCTCAGTCATGTTGACGACACTCCACACGCACAAAGATCCACGCCAAGTTTACGCCATCGCTGACGTCCGTCAGGCGGGAATCCTCTCCCTGTTTTCTTTCTTGATCAGCCGGAGTGTTTTCTCTGCGGTTCGAGAGAC
Source organism: Carassius auratus (assembly GCF_003368295.1). Classification (NCBI taxonomy): domain Eukaryota; kingdom Metazoa; phylum Chordata; class Actinopteri; order Cypriniformes; family Cyprinidae; genus Carassius; species Carassius auratus. Next base: position 4,301,469 of record NC_039289.1, read on the forward strand.
AGAAATCCGAACATGCCAGTGATTATTGCTGGCCTGTAACAAGCTCTAAATTCATTTGCCGTCGACTCTGCTGTCATCGGGCCAAGTGAACATGGCGGCTGGAAAATACCCTGGAAGAGAGTCACGGACACGCCTGTCCTTCTCAAGACGTGCGCTCAAAAGCGCGCCCCTGTTGAGGAGAGAGATGCGAGCTGGAGAAAATAAATGTGTATCGAATCACATCTCCACTGTTTGGGCCCCTCTCTCCCTGGCAACCATGAAACAAGCCTGTTTTCCCATCTGACCGAAGCACTGAGATTATAAGAAAAGAGCTGAAGGGGAAACGTGTGCTATACGTTTCCTGAAGGTAATTAATAGCATGCTGACTAAAAGAAAATCAGTGTAGGATTTACATTAAAACAATTTTCACTCAGAAGTTGCTAGTAAAATACAATATAATTACAATGAAGCGGCAAGTAACACACTGAATTTAATGTGAAATGTGAAGTAGAAAGACTGAAATAATATTTTCTTATAAAATGTTTACTTATTTTAAGCTTACTTAAAATAAAAGTGCATGGGGCCAATCTTTTTTAGCTGTAATGTGATGCAATAATGGCACAAGTGCTGTCTGTCGACTGAGTTTAACCTAGAATATTCCTTATGGAAGTAGGAAAAATCACTCAGTGGCTCACCTTGAACTACTAGATGAGCGGCTGTAAAACTTTCACCTCTCCATTGCATGATCCAGCTGAACGACAGTCATCAGTGTTCATTTCCGCTGACATTTGTTTGGGTTAGAGCGTGCCATCTGCCATCCGTGCCCAGATCTTCTGATGGTTCCCCTATCAGCTGATTACACATATCCTGTGGTGACGGGCCATTCCCTCTCCAGGACCCCGCGGCCAGGCAGTAGAAAGGAGGAAATGGCAGCCACTTACTATGGATTGAGCAGAGACCGAAGTTCCTGTAGGCCATAGTAGCCAGGAAATCAGTCGCGTTAAGAGATGACTCAGGACTAGACACACCATGCTACAGCTGTGGGAAGGTAAATGGAAACTGTAAGGAACTGAAGTTGACGTTGAAATGTTTCATCCAAATAAGGAATTTGTTGAGGTGGATAAAAATATTGTGTAAATGCTGTGAAATACAAACAATAGAAATCAGTTTAAAGAGTGTCACCTAGCACTCAACTGTTTATCCTTATCCATAATTAATATTTAATACGATTTAATAAGAAAATGTGATTAAATAATATTTTTTAAATAATTTAACAACAGACCAAATAATTACGAATTAAATACATAAATGTACATTTTAATTAAATATATGTAATTACTATAAATGTATACATGTTCTTCATGTACACACTATGTACTTATTATAGTAATTACAATAACTATGTAATAACTAGGTACTAACCCTGAACCTACCCCTAAACCTAACCCTACCCCATGTAGTTACCTTGTATTACCAGAACTTTCTTAGATAAATACACTTTAAGTACACTATAAGTACATGTTAGTACACGTACTGTAAAATAAAGTGCAACCAATATAATTATTTTATTCAAAATAATTGTTTTAGATAAAGTAAAATAAATAATTAGCAAAATAATTACAAATCAGTAAATGTATATTTATTTACATAAATATAAATATATATATATATATATATATATATATATATATATATATATATATATATATATATATATATATATGTCAATTATTATTAATTTGCTAATTATAAAAATATAAATATATCATTAAATATAATAAATTCATTTTTTATTTTTATAAACATATAATTTGAAATATATATATATATATATATATATATATATATATATATATATATATATATATATATATATAAAACACTGTATATATTATATATTGCTCTCTTAATACTACCTTTCTGAGTAAATTACTGAGGAAATTACCAGCTTTCAGTCTCAGGCATCATTGGACATGCTAACGATCTCTGTGGATTATGAGAAAGATATGAGTCTAAAACTTCAAAAAGATCTGTACATGCATGAACAGCTATATAACTGCACCAATAAATGCATACAGCAAACATCAATGGTTGTAAAACATAGTATTTGTTGTACATAGTAACAGTTCAACCGTCCCCCAATGGTGTTTGAGACCCCTACGAAACCGATTATATAATACATGAGTTCAAAGTCCAAGGGCACTTAGACTAATAAGAATAGCTGCACTCAGTAAAACAAATGACTTTACTGAAAACAAATAGCAAATTACTCAAATAAATTCATTGCATTACTTTACTTGCGAAACATCTTGTCATCAAACAATAATACAATCCTGTGTCCATAACTTGGACGACTCAAATAAATGAAGACAATTGTTTTCCATAAACAATATAGGAAGATTCAACTCTATCGCTTTGAGGTTGACTCAATCTTCCTTAATAAATCTTTTGCAATGAGGGTTGTAAAGCTGGACAATCCCCAAGAGATCAACATCTCCAGACGTAAGGAATGGGATGAATTGTGCTGCGCCGCAATAACATCGCTGTTTTTCAACGGGGGAGGATTCAGGCATCGTTTCAAAACCATCTGTAGACCTCACACAGAAAATAAGTGCAACCTGAGACCATCAGACTGCCAAAACACTTCAGCGTTGACTGCCAGCAAACAAGCGTCAACAGCAGGAAAGTTGTCGTAATGGTTTCGGGCCACACACTCGTCGTCACACCTGAGCTCTGGATGACGTTTCAGGTCCCATCACTGGAGGTTTATTCAAATTAATGGAACTGAAATTTTGACTGAGAAGGTTTTTTCGTCAACATAACTTCTGCTCCAAATCGTAATCCAAGATGACATGAAGAAACTTTTAAATATAAAACACACAACAATGGGTTTGGAAAACAGCCAAGAGCTTGGTCTTGAAGAAAGGTCTATTCAAATCTCTTATAGCAGAAAACAATGGGATTCCTGTAGAGTTACATGGGAGTAATGGGGTGTAAATTTTAAGCTGAGTAGGTCAGAACTAAAAGCAGTGATTCCTGTTGTCTCTGATCGAAATAAGTTCTTTTGTCAGAGCCACTGGAATTCCACTGTAGCAGCTGTGAAGCACCTGTCTGCTCCTGAGGTCCACAGGGAATGAGTTCCTCATGCACACATCCTCTGATATACAACTGGACATATTAATAATCAGCAGGTGCTTTTGCCACATGTTTTAAATGTTTTGCCACATAGTATAATTGGGGTCTCATGGCTGAAATTAGATGCTGACAGATTTGAGAAGAGTCCTCGGTTACACTCTCAAACATTCCCAAATGTTTTTCCTCAACTCAGAGAGGGGAAAATAAGAAGGATGATAAAGAATACAGACCATGCATTCCCAGCAATTCCTTTTCTTGGAAGAGTGAATCTAATGAATGGAACTGGGAAAATTAGAAAATATTGGGAGGGGGGGATTACTGTGGCTCTTTTTTGCTGTTTGGGATGCTCAAATAATGCAAAAGCAGTATGCAATTGGCTTATTTTCAAATGTGAAATCCTTTCTGCATCGTTTCCTATGGTGTATTAATTAAAGACAAGGGATAAACACATAGCACAGCAATGATTTAGTGTTTAAAGATGTCAGGGCGCTGATTTTATTAGCAGCTGGGTGCACTTTCCACCAGCCTCCTTATTCTGCAAGGTCTAATTAGCTTAATAAAAGAAGGCTTCAGCTCTACAGAGGCATTTTTTAGTGAGTGCTGTCTCCAGCCTGTCTGAATGCCTCTTTCAGGAAAGCAGCACAATGTTGTAGCTCTGACATAGTCTGAGGGTCCCCGGCGGAGGGAGATGTTATCAATGCATCGGGGGTGGACAAAAAGTAACGGGGGGTTGCATTTATACCTGCAGTAGTTCCAGGGGTAATTAACCAGGTCAAACTGTTGCTTGCTAATCTCCATTAGGACTCTTTGAAGGTCCCCGGATCCACATAAACCTGATTTATTCGCCGAGGTTAAGGGGGAGTCATGGATCGTAGACTCCGGCGACCCCACAACAGAGAGCTCAGCTTTTGCAATGTTTTCCAGCTCTTTTGCGAACCATTTTTTCCAATTCTCAAGGAGACTGATTACAAAAGGTTACTACATCTAGAAGACAAGCCAGTTGCTGGTGTTCTTGAAATGCAGTTTACCTGGGCTGGACCTGTTGACTCCATAAAAATTGACTCTAGTTGATTCAGAAAGCTATTTTCGGCCCTTGTGCACTCTCAGAAAGTAGCGATCGAGGCTGAACCAAGACAATAAGCACAACTCTGCCTTTTTTTTGTTACATGTCAGTATATAGATTCATGAGACCATAAATGCCTGTTAAATATAGTCAACCCAAAACAAACTGAATCTCATGGTTTATCACTACAGAGACATCAGAGGCAGCAGCAAATGTCAGAAGGACTAGCCGAGCTAAGGCTATAGCTAATTTTCAAAAAGGTGCTATTTTTATAAATAAACCTCAGATTTGAATTTAAAACAATTACATTCTCACCTGAAACTAAATTTCATGACACAATCACATTAATATTTAGAAAATTACGTGGGTTCTTGGGCAATGAGGCAAAAGTCCACAACAGACAAGAACGCATATTAAGAAACAGCTACTGTCTGTGAAAATATGAAATTATAAAATACACGGTTATATTTTTTTGTTTAAATAAGCCTATAACATAAGCCATAAGGGGAACGAGTGAAGGAGAAGCTTTACCCCCTTGTATCACATAAAAGTGACAATTCTAGTCCCATGGAAGGGTACCAAAAAAGTGGTACGGTATACAGTTCGCTATTTTGGTACAATTCACAACTTCTGACCGTGAAATCGGAAATAACTGCGTACCGTACTATACCGTACCGAACTGTACCGAACAGTGGAAATTAGCCATTATAGGTAGTAATATGCAAATTAATGAGCTAAATACATTATGCACATTATGAGGTAAATAAGGTACAAAGATGTGCCCTTAAGGGTACTGTGCCATGTTGTTGTACACCTAAAAGATGCGTATTGGTACCTTGGAGTAATAAAATATTAATTATAAACCTTTTAGGGATAAATAAGATACAAAGCTGTCCTTTTAAGGGTACTGCCCCAGTGACAATTTGTTGGGCACCTAAAAGGTGCAACAGTAGTAATATGTACACTACTGGCACTACTCTGCTCCTTTTAGGAGGAAATGAGATACAAAGATGTTCCTTTACTGCCCCATTGACACAAATTTGGTCTTCTAAATGGTGCACATTAGTACATGTATGTTTGAATATGTACTCATACGGCACATGTACCTTATGTGGTAAATAAGATACAAAGCTGTCCTTTTAAGGGTACTGACCCAGTGACAATCTGAACTACCCCTAAAAGATGCAAATTGGAACTGTGGAGTAGTAAATTGTACCCTTAAGGTACTACTATAATCCTTTTAGGGCTTACTAAGGTAGAAAGATGTTCTTCCATTGCCCCTTTGCTGAAAATATGTTGTTCCCCTAATGGGTCTGAGTGTGTAGTAGTTAAAACCTCGAAAAACAGCTGTCAAAGTGTGCAGCAAAATTGTGTGGGAATACCAAAACTCCTGTGATTCATCCTCCTGACCTCAATTTTCCTGTAACAACTCAATTCTGGTCAATTTTCTGTGCATTTTTGTGTGCAGAAGCGGCTTACTAGAGTTTTACCGTACATTATTAAGTTACTCCAGTCGACATGCTGACGGTGCGGCCAGAATTTCGGGTCAGACTCCAGACCCTCTCACTTACCGTAGCAACCGTCTGTCTGCGTCTCCGCCTCCACCTTCCCAACTGTAGTCATCATACGTGTGGTTTAGCTTGGCCTGCTCTCGCTGCCGTGTGAACCTCCAAGCTAAATATTTTCCCCTCCACAGGTTTTCAGTGGGAGCCTGTGGGAAACTGCCGGAGCTTACAGCAGCAGGAATGCGCTGCCTGCTCTCTCGTCTTTCTTCAGTTTATTGTCTTAACCTGAACATGCAACAATAACCCATCTCTCTCTCTGTTCTCCCCAGGCCTTAGCATTAGCATTCAAATCCTGCACTCACCCCAGCCACCGACGGGCCAAGATCTACAGGGGCAGAAATGGAGAAGCTTGGGGAATTTTTCTTCCCCATCAGCAAAACATTGTCTTGTGAGTGCAGGTGGGCATCAGGAGACACTCCAAGGTAGATACCGACCCCTAGGTGCTGTTGCTGATCTTTCTAAATGTAACCAAATTGCTTTGTGGGAGCATTGGCTGATTGATCAATCAGGAGATGCGGATGCTATGCCAAAGAAAGCAGCTCATGTATATGCAACTATTGTTGGCACCATTATGGGAACATGAGAAAAGGAGGTTCTCATGTGCTAGCTAGCATCAGGTTCATTTCTTATAGCTTGTTCCCACAGTTAACAAGGCACTTAAGAGCTAAAGCAACCACTGCTGACCACATGGAAAGAAGTCTGACTTGTAGCGTTAGCACCTTCTGCCCTGCTCAACTAATATCACAAGCCTAGTGCTCTTTTATGTGTGATTACATAAGATAATAGTCATAATTAAGCTGTTTTACTACATGTACACCCTTGCATAAGTGCTCAAAGGCAGGTGTTTGAACTCAACGCTATTGCTGAGATGTCTTGGATGCTTCTGCATGTGTTTAGTGCCCATTTCCCCAACTGTAATTGCTAATTGATTTAATCTTAGTATGCCTTGTGAGATTGTTCTTTATTCTTAACAGCTCTCTTCGATGTTCATTCGAGACAAAACCAGGGACATGCTGTACGTGGGATCACTGTGTTCCCATGCAACTAAACTTCCCCTCAGGGTCAACTTTCAGTCAATATGATTATTACTGGATTTCTGCATCTGGGCCAGTGTTTAACTTGCTGAAAAAACAAGTAATATGGCTATTAGCAGCATAACAGGCTGTCATATATTAGCTTATTTTACTCAAAACTTTTCTTTTAAGTGCACGATTAGTTGCTGAAGCTGGTAGCATGTGTTTATAGGAATGTCGAAGCCAAACAAATTTTGATGTTTGGCGAGTTTCTGAATTCAAAAGAAACAATCTGGTCAAAAGTTGAGTTTATGCATGATTGTGGAAAAATGGTTAAACCAAATGATTAAGCCAAAATGACTAATTGTTGCATTGATATTGTGCACTGGGTCAGGCATCTTGGTTGTCCTGATTCCCATGAAACTCAACACCTTCCAACATTCATAATCCTGCAGTTCTCCTTTACTGCTACACGAGTAGAAAAACTCCCTTACAAATACTTATTAGTCATAGGTCTTGCACTCTCAAGAACTGCTGAGAAAAGAATCAAGGCAGGTGATGAATAATATGTTGTTGTTGTTGTTTTACATACTGTATATATAAGGCTTATTGCTCCTTTTCTTTTTCTTTCTTTCATTTTCATCAAAATACAGAGGTTCATGGATGAATACTAAGGTTTATTGGCAGCAAAGTATTAGCAGAGGATTTTGAAACTACATTGTAAGGCAGGTTAGTTTCAGATTCGGAGCAATTCGACAAATGCTTTGGGTTAAGGTACATACTCTATGCATAACTGATGTCGATCTTGTCTGAATGCATCATACTCATAAAATCAAACCCATATGCTTTTAAAAAATATCAGTAATATTGTTAAGTTTTTAAACACCACTGAACAGCACTTCAACGAGGACATGTTATGTAATGCCACGTCGAATGACAGACATTCGAAATTCACCGTTTTGTGATTATTTTTGACCGTTAATGCATTATTAGCACATCAATTTTACCGAACTGTGAATCTGATGAAAGATTGTAAGCTGTTCAAACACTGTCAGAGATCGTCCAATCATGGCATATTGTCTATCTGGTCTTTGTTTCTGTCAGATGACTGTCATTTCACAGTCTGTTTTGTCGCTTTTCAACCCCCTTACAGATGCAAACGGTAAAAACACTAACAGCTTCTTAACGTCCATTTCAGCTCAGAAAATTGGGCCTGTATTAAAGGCCTGAACGAAGCGCATAATTATGCGTCTACACCTGACTTGAAAGAGAAACAGAGGACAGTGTGTGTGTGTGTTTGCATGTGTGCGTGTGACTCAAGAGCCCACCAAAGTTGTGTCTGAAAGCAACAAGACGTACTGACAGAGAATTCACTGCAACAGATCAATTGAATGGAAATGTTTGCTCAGCGCTCAAAACACCTTCCAGTTAGACATAACAGACGTACTTATGCACTAGGTGATCTTTTGAACTTAACCTTAACAAATTAGAGGTTCAAGAATGTGAAAAGGAAGGCCTGAAAACAACAGAATTACAAACATTAGCTCTGATGATAAAAAGAAGTGGACAAATACCTACATCACACTTTGCGTTTCTTTTTACTTGGGTTTAGTTCGTTTTAAAAGGATAGTTCAAACTAAAATGAAAATTCTGTGTTTTACTCAGCCTTCTCAGTCAAACCAAACCTGTATAAATTGCTTTCTTTTGTGAAACACAATATTAAATTAAATAAAATTAAATTTATGCATTTAGCAGATGCTTTTATCCAAAGCGACTTACAGTGCATTCAGGCTATCATGTGTTCCCGGGGAATCGAACCCCCAACCTTGCGCTAGCTTGCTTGCTAGTGCAACGCTCTACCAGTTGAGCTAAAGGAACACTATATAATATACATATAACAATATAACAATATAAGTCATTTTAAAGAAAAATAAATTTTAAAGAAATTACTTTCAAAAAGTTTCAAAAAGAATGCAAAAGCATCATAAAAGTGGTCCATATTACTTATTCCAAACCTTCCACAGTCATACAATATCTTTGTGTGAAGAACAGATCAAATTTTAGTCATTATTCACTGATAATCTTAACCACCGCTGCAACTATGAAGTCAATCATATAGAATTGTGAATCTAATCAATAAAACTCATACATTGAAAAGTTTCAAAAGACTTAAGGCTCAAACTGTTAATGTGTGAGTCGCTATTTTCCACTACACATAATTGATTCAGTCAACTGAACCTGAAAACCAAATTAGTTTGATACAAGAATGAATCATTTGAGAAATGGATCAATTGATTCAACGTAAATAAACGATTCATTCATGAATCATTATTTATCTCATGAACACACCAAGGTACCCCACCACCACTTCGGTGCCTTGCGATAACTTATCTTATTTAAGTGAAAATACAGGAAACCAATTAGAAATTAATAAAGAATTATCAAATAATTCTGCAGGACTTATTTCGAACCTGAAACAGTAGGCCTATTCTAAAGTGAAATTATTTATGTTACCGAATGTTTAGATATCTGCACTGGAAAACCAGTCAAAAATACTAATTTTTCAGTTTAGAGAGAATTTCAATATTTTCAAGTGACAACAACTTCAATTTCAGTCTGTTCCTCATACAAAGCTATTGGCCTCAGTATTTATAAGTACAATAAACTTGAACCATTTCTATAGCACATTTATGATGTTTTCGCATAGTTTTAAAGCCTTAAGGTCATTGGACAGCGCAGAAAGCGCAGAAAACGCAGAAAATCGAGCCTGTTCCAAAAAAGTTTTATGATGGGCGAAAGTTTCGAAGGCAGTGTGTAAACATGATTGACACAACGTATTCGTAGTTATTTTTCAATGAGTGAAAATTTCGGACTCAGTGTGCAAAGACCTTTAGTCTCCATTCATCGTAAATGCATGGAAAGGAGCATCCAGAACGTTCTTCAAAATATCTTGTTTTATTTTCCACAGAAGAAAGAACATAGGTATTTATTTTTTTTGCTGAAAAATCCCAACATCATAACAGGTGCCTTGCATGAATAATTAACAAAATACTAAAAGTCATGCATTGCAGTGAACTTTTCTTGACACATTTTGCGTCAAGTGGTCGTGAAACTAATTACCTGAGCTGTATTTGCTCAATGCGATATCATTCGTAAAAAGCAAACAAAGAAGGCTAAACAAATGGAGCTCGTTCTCTAACAGGGTATTGGATCTCTTTTTGACATTTGAATAATCATGTTTACTCACATGGCCTTAAACACATTTTTACGTTTACACTACCTGGGTCGTGCGATGGACGGAGTGTGAAAAAAGGGCTATTAATGAAACTCGATGAGATTGTCCGAACAAGCAGGCAGAAGAAAATCAATGTTCTTCGTGAGTTGCGTTTCCTCTCATGAAGCAATAGTTGAGATCAAAACACCAACTGGAACATCCAAAGCTACACTTGAGATTTTCTACAGGACGATAAACCCTTAAGTGCGGTTAAGCGTAGTAGGATGATTAAAGCAAAGGGGTTTACCAGAACTTGAAGACTTGACATGTGTGTTTGAAGGGGGAATCTAGTAAAGTCCTGGTGGTCTGAAGTGTCTGAAAGCGTTGGCGTGAGGATCTTGCAATCGAATAGATTTGAATCTGAAGCAATATAGTCGTTGATTTTGGATTTATAAACCATGCAAACCATGTCAGACGCAATAGCAACTGCATCACCGTGTCATATTTCAGCGGCCGTAATCCACTTCCAGCTCAATCACTCATTCAGGGATCTAAAAATGTTTCACAGAGCATTAAATTATTTGCTCAGCAAATACAACCATACAACGCTCTTGCAATCCAAACTCCTGGAAGAACCGAGAGCCATATTTTACAGCATAAACCCATAAAACACTTAACAGTAGTCTTTTATTGTAAAATTAACTTTAACGTTAGGCTAATTTCCAATAATTTCTTTTCATCCTGTGGGCTATCAAATTTACAGGTACATCACAGATTTTCCAAAGAGCCCAAAAGTGCTAATAAACTGCCGGGACAAGGTTGGTTTTTATAAGTAGATGGTTGAAACTCACTCTGAGGGGAGGTTAACAAAGATTAACTCCTCCGGAGACACTCAAGAGACAAGCTGCAGAGGTTTCTTCCATAAATATTCACAGACTATGTGTTCTTGATGTGCGTCAAGGTGATAAGACCTCCTACGTCATCTATTCAGTTGATCTACTATCACTTTATCTGTGCCCGGCTTGAGTCGAAACAGGTAACTCACACTTGACATGTGAGAAACGCGCCCGTTTGCTGATGTATTATGACAATGTAAACACATTCATTCCATTAGTGCTTTTTAGAAGGCTTTCCCCGGGTGCTTATAAATATAACCACCTACGAAAACAGTCGCGAGATGGGGGAGAAATCAGATAAACAAAGACGTAGGTTCCACTAGAAGAAAAAATTCAGTCCAAAAACCACCCTACGGTTATTGTTAATGCGCGAAAGGAATAAGCATTTCGGCTCACAATAAACCTCGCTGCGTCTTCCGCTTTATGGCCTTTAACTATACCTCAAAGGCTCTGTGTAGTGACCGTCCTGAAAATTGTTGACTTGGCACAGGCCTAACACTGTAATTTAGGGCAAAAACTGCGTTTACAGTTGATGACGGCTGTAGCCAGACAAAAGTGGATCCTTTGCATACTCCATTAAACTAGCATGCTCGGTTAAGCTCGCTTTTGCTGTTGATGAGTAGGTAAACACGTGAGGCCCACCAGGCTCCTACCCCCAGGCTGACCTTCACACATCCACTAGTTCCTTAGACCTGTTTGAACGCAACCGAAGACAGTCTCGGTAACACAAAGACCTCAAAATGCCATTTCCAAGGTACATAAGTTATTCCCAACTTGTGGCAATGAATCCCAGGATGTTTGACAGCAATGAATGTTGTTTTTCACTTTAAGGCATGAGTGAAAATAATTTTGCATGCTAGCTTGCACTGAGAGCTGAAAATCTGAGAACAAGTGGAAATGCATCTATTTTGCCTGCTTTTTGCATACATCAAGAACATTTTCACTGTTAATTACACTGGAAAAAATGGTAGTGAAAACTTATATAAAGCACTGTTATCCCTATATGGTATGTATTATGTTCTAATGGTGGAACATTTTTACCATTTTTGTTTAGTGGCAACAAAAATGCTATAATAAAAAAATAGTTTTTTTAAAATAAACAAATAAATTGATAAATAAATTAATTGTTTATTTTTATAATTTAGGTAGGCACTGGGATATGGTATCTCTGTACCGCAATATTTTTTTTCCCTTAAAATCCTAATTTTAACCTTCAGTTAATTATAGAAATATTAGTTTCATTTATGTATTTATATACATGATTTACAGAAAACTGCTAAAAAAATTTAACATTAAATCTCTTTACAACATAGCAATGCAAGAAAAAAAAAATTTTAATTCCATTTTATACACTTATACACTTAGAATAAAAACATTTTAATTGCATCTAATGTAAACTAATCAAAGACACAGCCAAAAATCATGATGTAAAAGGTACAAATCTTTATGTGTTTAATATAGCAGTGTGTGAAGCACTGGAATGTAGACTGGAATATATATACGTGTATATATATATATATATATATATATATATATATATATATATATATATATATATATATATATATATATATATATATACATATATATATATACATATATATATATACATATATATATATATATATATATATACATATATATATATACATATATATACATATACATATATATACATATATATATATATATACATATATATATATACATATATATATATACATATATATACATATATATATATATATATATATATATATATATACATATATATATATATATATATATATATATATATATATATATATATATATATATATATATATATATATATGCAAAAACCTAAACATTTCTTATACATATTGATATTTTCCACCATAATGTTGCTTTACTTCACAATTTGTATTTTTTATTTTCAGTTTCATTTTTCAAAAACTGTTTATTCCCTCTAGCATCAGGTCAACATTTAAAAAACATTGGGGCTTTGTTTGTGCCAGAGCTCCCAATGTGCAAAGGTTCCTGCTGTACTTCCTGTTCGGCCTGTCACTCGCACTGTTGTCATTATGAGACCTTTTACAAATATGTACCCACACTGTGAATGACTCATTCAGCAAACACTTGCAAGTAAAAGCCTATTTTTTTTTCTCCCAGTGAGTGGTTCTCATCAAATGATCTGAAGGAATGCGGCAGGGATGGTGAAATACATTTCCAGGCTCTAAGCTCGCAGTCCAGTTTTTAGCTCATTGGTTGTGCTTTAGATCAAAACCCAAACAAACATGCAGTTGCCAAGCAACAAGTTAGATATTAAATTTTTTTTTATGGTTTTGGCAGCATTGATTGAGTTTTGATTGTTTTATTGACTGATGTGTTATTTAATACATGCTGGAGCCGTACTGTAGTTGTAGAACTAATCAAGGAACAACAATTTGCCTCTATTGTGAACTGCGTTTGCGGTTTAGAGTTCATTCCATCATTCCTTCTTCAAGGAACTCTCATTAAAACATCTTCACACATAAGCGCCCGAGGTGCATAACACAGATCAGCCAATTACACGTTATTAGAACAAACAGTTCAAAGCACAGAGACATTCTGTACGCTGTCATGACCTAGAATACCTGGAACTGCATTCACCAAACCTGTCTCAATGTACAGTACAATTATGTCTCGTTAAGTAAGGTCATGTGAGGTCTAAAGACACAAGATAGACAATGTGCACAGGTTGACAATGCTGCAAAGTATCAGTAAACATCAGAAAGGTGCTAAACCTTCCTAAAACTAATTTTTGGTCTTGCAGTCTGGTATGGTTTGCTTATCTTAGAGGTTTTGGTTAAAAGCTAAGACCCGAAAAACATCTTAGGATGGTTTAGTCCAATTTGTTTTAACATAATGGATAAACATTAAAGAAAGTGGAGTGACTGATGGCATGGTTGGTTTCAGGTCTTAGTTGATCTAACAATCTGGTCTGGTTTGTTATTTAAGGCCTAAAGACAAAAGAGAAGACAATGTGCATAGGCAAACCCCACTAATAATGCTGCAAAATGTCAACATTTGTGCAAATAAAGGTCCAAAAAGTAGCTCAATACCACCGGAGATGGTTTTAGTTGATTCAGAAATCTGTTTTGTTTTGGTTTTCAGCATAATGGACAAATATTTAAGGAAGCGGAGCAACCGATGGCGATGAGTTTGGGGAAAAGACCATCTGTTGGACTGACAATGCTATAAAAATGTCTTCGATAATATTTTTTAATATATTGTTTATATTTTGAGAAGAAACGTCCACAAAATAATTATCCTGCTGGAGATAAATCAGCTTTAAATGTCTAAGATGGTCTTTGCTTAAAGTCGCACAGATAAGGCAAAGTACAGATACATTCAGACTCTGTACTCTGAAACGCTTGGAACCGCAATCATCGGACCTGCCATAATGTACAGCACACTATATCTTTAGGTTATTTAAGGTTGAACAACAGAAGACAGTCACATGATGATGAACACCAAGTAAACGGACAAGCTAAAAGTCAATAGCAAAAAGTGAAGTAAAACCACGTAAAATGGATCTTGCAGTCTGGTTTGAAACCACACCAAATCTGTCCTAAAATAGTATAGTATGTCTTTAGGTTAAAATATGCAAGACAGACAATGTGCACATTCTAAACACTGCCATTGCAACAAAATGTAAATGCTTTTTAGAATAAAGTTCCAAAAAGTAGCTTAAAATAAACTTCAGATGGTTTTCTGGTCTCAGTTGATCTTGCATCCTGGTCTGGTCTGATGGTTTTAGAAGGGATTTTAGGCAAAAGCTAAGACCAGAAATCCATCTTACACTGGTTTAAGCCATATATATGTACATATATATAATGGATAAGCACTGGAGAAAGTAGACCAATGATCCCATGAGTTTGGGGCAAGAGTTTAGTTTTTTTTTTAACTGACAAATGCTCCAAAAAAAGTCACAATTTGAAAAAATAAACATCCATAAAATAATTGTCCTGCAAGATGGTTTTAGTTTAGAGCAACACACAACCGTCAAAGCATGAATACATTCTGATCCTGTACTCTGGAGTACCTGGAATGCCAGGAACCGCATTCACAAAACCTGTTGTAATGTTCATTACAGAATGTCTCTAGGTTGAAAGACGCAAAACAGCCATAGGCGATGAACAAGTTAAACAGACTGACAATGCTGAAAAATGTCAATGTTTTTGAGAATAAAGCTCCAAAATGTAGCTTTAAATGCTTTAAAAATTATTACAGGTCTTGCAAAAGCTAAGACCAGAAAACAATCTTAGTCGGATTTAAAACTTTTTGAAGCATAATGGACAAAAGTGAAATAACTGATGGCATGGGTTTAGGGCAGGACAATCTGTTGGACGAACAATACTCCAAAAACATTAAGATTTTGAGAACGAATGTCCACAAAATAATTGTCCTGCATGATGATCTTAGCTCAACAGAAGAGCCAAAGCATGAATACATTCTGATCCTGTACTCTGTGATTACCTGGAATTCCTGGAACCGCGCCAAACATGTCCTTATATATAGTACAAAATGTCTAGAGGTTATTTAAGGTTGAAAGACGCAAGATATCTTAAAATGTAAATTAGCTTAAAACTAGTTTCTGGTCTTAGTTGATCATGACTTTTGGTATGGTTAGATGCTTTTAGAGGCAAAAGCCAGATAAACCATCTCAGACTGCTTTAAGCCACTTTTAAAGCATAAAGGACAGACATTTGAGGATGTTGACCAACCGATGGCTTGGCATCTGTCGGACTCAAAATTCTCTAAAATCTTATTAATTTGAACAATAAATATCCAGAAAATATTTGTCCTGCAAGATGGTTTTAGCTAATTATTATTATTTTATTAGTAGACAGTTGGGTTAGGGTTAGGGTTAGGGTTAGGGTTAGTGCGCTGCAAAAAAAAAAAATGATTTTCTTACTATGTTTGTCTTGTTTTATAAATATCTTAACAGATTTTTGAGAGTTAGTTAACATGTAGTTGTAATTTGGACTTTTCAAAAACATTCAAAAATATTACCAACCCTAAACTTTTAAATAGTAGTGTGCATTTTCTTTCTTTCTCTCGCTCTCTCTCTCTTCTGCCATTTAGTAGGACACAACTAGAGTAAACACAACCCTTTACTTTTAAAGTCATTAATCTTACTAAATAACTGCAAAGCTGTAGGTTAAGGTGCAAGAAAGGCATAGAAGCTTTTGTTTTTGACACAAAGGGCCCTTTTATGGTACATGAACTCGTCCAAAGTGCCTTTATGTAGTGTGGGTCAACAGTACAGGTATGTTTACAGTACAGCAATCCTTCCCTCTCAAACCCCTGCTTGATACTGCACTCAACATCTGTCACTTTTAGTAGTGCTGCGAGTTTGTGTACAGTCACTTGCTAGCATCATCAAAGGTTAATTTGCACAGGGATGCCATCATTATTGCCAAGTATTTGATATTACAGCACAAAACCTGTCTAGAAGCATGTTACCACAAGCCAAAGATAGCCATGATGTCAATGTTCAGTCTCTTTCATTCAGATTCAATGCAGCAAACATCAAACGTGCTGTTATGCTGAGGATATTACCTCACCGCCAGAGTTCAATACACACTCAAACATCCACACAATGTGAGAACGTCAATCCAAGGCACTGGTAGTAATCAGCCATTGTTTGAGAAAAAAGAAAAGGCCTCTGTGTGTGATTCCTGTGAACGTGCTAAAAAAAAAAAGGGAAGGCCCATTGTGCTTACCGTAACATTTTTGTGTTCTAACATTCTCTGCCTTCTTTAATGACCGAAGCTAGTTTGGCTTCATATCCACACAGTTCTTGGCACACAAAGAAAGGACGTCATCCCACAATCCCATGTCAACCTGCGGAGTGAAAATAAAAAACAAACGGTTTTATTAATGTTTGCCTCATTTGCAGGTAAACTAATTAGAAAGTAACAGGGAAACAATTGTCACACTACTTTATGCAGTACTAGAAAAAATATCACACCGTTTTAAAACAAAAAAAGCGATACAACTTGAACGTTAATGAAAGTGCAACCAAAAATATAGATAGATAGACAAGTAGATAGACAGACAGACAGATAGATAGATAAATGGATCATAATTGCAGTGCAGTCTGGGATAGGTCATGCATAAAGAAATTTGTAATTTGTGAGTTTGTAATTCGGCAGTGAACAAACACTGCATAACATTAGGAATGTATGTTGAAGCTACAAGCACATTGCATGCATGCTTAGAATATAAGTGACAGTTTTGTGTGAAAGTATGTACATATATGTGTCAGTGTGATGTTCTGGAAACAGAATGAAAAAAAAAAATGTCATGCGTAAACATGAAAAGGACATGAGTTCAAAGAGTTCAACAGCCCCACAAATAAATGAATCCCTACTAACATTGATAAAAAGTTTTTGTTGCCAACATAGCCGGGATAAACATGTAGGGTTATAGCTTTTTCAGTTTTTGCTATTGCTACATTTCAGTTTTTGTTTAGTTTTGATGAGTGCAGTCCATCCTCATAAAATTCACCAAAGAAAACTATGTGAAACTATAATGCGAACTTTCAGATGAATCAACACTTTGTTATTGTTTGGGCAATCAGTCAGAATCACGGTTGTCATAGCATGAACACATGTAATCACTATTAATAAAATGATGACGTAGTATTGTGACCATGCTAAAATACCTAAAATAATATTTTAACAGTCAACACATACTGAAACAACACAAAAAATTCAACAACTTGGACATGCTAGCCAATATTTCTATTTAGATATTTATATCTATCTATGTATATCTTCAAAATAAAAAATGCTAGGTTCAGTTGCCATTGTAATGTTTACTAACACTAAGAATCAGTTTGACAGGCTTGTTACGGGCCTAAAAATCCACTAACTTGCGTAATACCTCCAGTGAACAGTGCTACACTACATGCATTTAAGTATGTGTGAAGTACACTTTGTAAGTGGCAGTTCCCCTGTGAAAGTTGCATTGTTAGCTTTAGTCATTCGTTTGTCTGTTTAAAGAACAAGGAAATGCACTGTTTTCACAACGGAGAACTCGGGATACAACGTAGTTTCCTGAATCCTGGACGTCTTGTGCTTGGCTCTGGATGACTTTGAAAGAGTTCTCCGATTTTGAACTTTAAACAAAACAGTGCATTTGACCCAAGGGGACCACCAGGTGTCTAGCGCGGTCAGAAACGTATTCCGAAATCGATCCTTTTTGAAGATCCCATTACTCTTGTGGTCAACAACCCGAATCTTCTAAACACTTATTAGTTTCTTGGTAATACGTTGAGAATGTTAAGGAGCCAACTCTACATAAACATCATCAGTGAAAGCATACGATTATAGCCTTGTGTCGTCGACCCTCGACAGGAGACTCTTTGGAATAATGGGCAAGTTTGGGAATCAAGACTCAACGCTGTTGAAAACAAATAATTCAAACTCTCCACTGTATACAACCACATGCTGTTTAGTCCTTGTAATTCTTTGCTAATGCATTACTAGCTCAAACAGAAAAGACCTTGATGTATCATTAGTGTCATAGCGAGCCACCAGGAAGCCAGTGTAGACACATGAGTATTCAGTCAAGGCACCTCATCAGCGTGCGTGTTTACACTCGGACCAAAACATTGGCTCTCACGCAGCTTACAGAGCCATGTGTTCCTGGACACGGCACGCCGCTATCACCGACTGTGTTTCTGCAGACCTTACAAAGGTCAGCAAAACATGGCCAGATTTGCTATGTCTTGTCCCTCGGCGCCTGGCTATCAACAGGAAACATCTTTCGCAGAACAGGAAGTGCTACTCTCTAATTGGCCCAAAGTGATTCAATGCGAACTGTTTTTTTCTACCAATGAGGGAGCAGCTATTTTGGGAGAGGCTATATAAGCAGACATGTTGAGCATCAGTGCGCCAGAGCATGGATGAGGTAGTTGGCAGTAGAGGTTTCCTGATGTACAGGGAACTGAGTAATGCAAAGGGATTTTTCGAAGGCTTAGAGAAGACAAAACAGTCATAGAGTCAGCGTTGCCCAAGACCTCATTGCGTATGACTTACTTGCTAAATCAAGTCTTCTCTCAAGCTTCAAGTAAATGATGAATAGGAAAACTACTTCAATACTGTCTGAAGTTTTTTTTACAAAAATTATACCTTTATGGAACACCATCAAGTCACTGGGGCAGTAGCTTTAAAAAGGCAAGATTGTACTCGATGTGTAATATGTGTTCTAGGTACTAATATGCATACTAGGTACTAATACCGATACTAAAATGTACCCTTTAGGAGTAGAATACAAACAACACAGCTACTTTTGAGGGTATTATCCCAGTCAGGTAAAGTTTTTACACATTTTTTGCTTACAGTTAACTCTCGAGGTCTCAAGCAAAAACGTAAAGGATAATTACTAGTATATAATTTTTACAAAATTATACGATTTTACCGGTATCGAAACTAATATATATCCTTAATGTCCTAAAATGCACCCTTTAGGGGTAGATACGATACTCAGACACCTTTGACGGTTCTGCCCCAGTCATGTAAATAAATGTACACGTTTTTGCTGACTGCCTTCTCTTAAGCTCTCAAGCAAAAGATGTAGAGGATAACTTTTAATATACCGTGCAAAGAAACACAACAATTGTACCTGTATGGGAAACACTACTATGTCACCGGGGTAGTATCCTTAAAACTGCATCACTGTACCTGATCTACCCCTAACAGGTGTATTAGTACATATTAAGGTGCCAAAATGTATCCCAATGAACTAATAGGCGGTCTTGGTGCAATTTGAGGTACTAGTATGCATGAAATTAGGGGCAGATAAGATGTATAGTTTTTGATAACATTGATCTTGTACATAACATTAGCCTACTTTCGCACACTTTGTTGACCAAATTAGATAGACTTTTCATCAAATGGCACCACAGATGTTTTTGTTCGGAAGTAGAGCACGAAGAAGACTTTTGCATAAACACAACGGTTTTCAACAAAAGAGTGATTACAACACCAGCAATGAGCTTTGAATTTGTTCATTGGTAAGCTACTAAGAGTCATGTTTGTGCCTGTAACCCTTTATCAATGCTGGGAAATCCAGTGGTTGTCTTATCAGAGAGCTAAAAACATTTCTCCAAACAGCATGGCTACAACAACAACTATCAATGTTTCTGTATTCAAAACATGGTTACCGGTGTTCCATGGCAGTATTTGCTAATTCCTATTCAGGCCGTAAATGCAAACACCAACGGTTTTAGTTCAGTTAAATTTATTCAGTATATTTTAGGCTTCTCTATAAAACCTGTAGTCTATGAAACCCAACAGCTTTACTGTTTGGAAAATCACGTGTTTGGTGGGCACACGGCCTGGATATCTTGCCACGAGCTACTATTATTTTGTCACATTGAGAAGTCAGTGTGTTGCAATCGTTGTGGTTAGTGATCAGAATGACACATAGCATTTATCATCGTCTACAATGACACCTGTTTTTGAGACTCAACTCTGAAAAGTCACAATGTTGTCTGTGAGCGCTGTGTGAGTAATGGTTACTGGTGAGAGTGACGGTTGGTTTTGCTGTAGTGGAAAAGCAGTGGTGGAAAATAGTCTTTGCCCTTTTACTTTATTGCCTCACACCTGCACCCAGGAATTTTTACTAGCCTGGTAAATCCTGAACCTAGCTTAGCCTCTCAAGTAGGGTAGCTAGCTTTGTGACACATGGAACTGCAATAATCATGACCAAGATCTGATCTTTGGTGCACTTAAATTTCCAGCCAGTCTAAACAATTGAAAGTTTCTTTGATGTGCCCCTTTCTGCTATTTCAACAGTGTGCGAAAGTGGGCTAATCGCCAGTCATTGCTGCAAACCAAAGATTAGATATCGGTTTTCGAAAGAAAATATCTGTTTTTACCCGTGCAAAAGTTTGGAAGAAGTCGCACATTGCTGTACTGGGTGGTTGTATTATGATGTTGCTTGGTGTGCTTACCTTCAAAAGAGCCCAGATCGAAGCTTCCATGAAATTTTGATCTCTAGATATGGTTCAACACCCACCTTCAATGCAAGTTTATGGTACTTTAGCCAATTTTATCATCTGTCATCTGTAAAAAAAAATTATATAGAGATGGCAAAATGGCTGCATCATGAGAAAAATGGCTGCTTAACACTTAAATTAAATGAATTATTTAATCACATTATTGTTCACAGGCCTTTCTGAGCATGCAAAGTATCCAGAACGAAACCTTAGATTGTGGCTTTGCGTCAGCTTTTCCATTGCAAAGACAGATCAAAAGGGATGTTTGGAAAAACAAATAAAGATAATACTGATGTGGGATATGCAGGCAAGAGGCTCGTGGGAACTGGACTCTCTAGTTCACTAACTGTCATCAAAGAAGTTCTTGTGTTTTGATCAGTTTGCAGTCCGGGAGCACACCAGCTTATGGATTTGACGAGGCAGTTCCTCTCTTGAACTCTGTTTACAGCAGTGCTCAATGCTTTCCTCTTGTGTCATAGCTGTCCACCTGCTTAAGACTGTGCGGTATGTTCCACCTGTTTTGTTGCTTTTCACAAGGAGGTTTGAGGTTAAAGAGATCAACTTGAGGGTTTTTTACGAGGGCTTTCACACCTGTCTTAGAGGTGTGTGGCATCTGTAGTTTCATCACCATATTTCAGAAGACAGCGTATACTACATTCTTTCCATTTACTCATCAATTTATTAGCTTGTTTTTGTCTTCAGTTAACAAGTGGTATATAATAGAATATAAACTATAAAAAAAGGAAATTAAATATGATATATATTTTTATTATTTATTATGTGTCTTTGCTTTGAAAATGTTACATATGGCTGCTTAATTTTGAGATTTTATTTTGGACATTGACTATAAATTAATTAATTTGTATACAGCGGAGATCAGAATTAGAGAATAATCTATAAATGCTTGATTATTTTTCTGACATATTGTTAAAACTTAATCGCTCATAAGAAATATTAGCTGTAGATAAACCAGTGGTATACTAAAATTTTTGTCAGAAATAACCAAGGCATTTCAACAAAAAACTTTATTTTGTGATCAGCATTAAAGAACAGTAACCACTGTAGCTTGAAAGATTACCTAACTTACTTAACTTAAATTCTGGAGGGTCATAGCTGTAGTTAGTAGGAAGTGTAGAGGCCCTTGTTTTGGGTGTCGTTTTGCAGTGTGATGGGGAAAATTTGTCTTGCATGAAAAATTGCAGGCCGATTGGGAGATGCGAAGTTGTTGAAGGATGTTCTGATAAACATTTGCATTCACATAAATGAATTTGTGTTACTGTAAAGCTGCAATATTCTAGAAATCACAGATTTGGATTGACAAACTGCTTGTGCAGTTGCTGCAGATTTGTCAGCTGCACATCTATGATGCGAATCTCCCATTCCACCGCATCCCAAAGCTGCTCTAGTGGATTGAGATCTAGGTAATGGTGAAGGCCATTCGAGTAAAGTGAGCTCATTGTCATGTTCAAGAAACCAGTCTGAGATGATGTGAGCCTTGTGATGGTTCATTATCCTGCTGGAAGTAGCCATCAGAAGACAGATAAACTGTAGTCATAAAGGGATGGACATGGTCAGCAACAATACTCAGGTAGGCTGTGGCATTTACACAATGCTCAGTTGGTACTAAGGAGCCCAAAGTGTGCAAAAAAAATATCCCCCACACCATTACACCACCAGCACCAGCCTGAATCGTTGAGACAAGGCTGGATGGATCCATGCTTTCATGTTCCTTACGCCAAATTCTGACCCTACCATCTGAATGTCGCAGCAGAGACTCATCAGACAAGGCAATGTTTTTCCAATCTTCTATTGTCTAATTTTGGTGAGCCTGTTTGAAAAGTAGCTTCCGTTGCCTGTTCTTAGCTGACAGGAGCGGCACTCGGTGTGGTCTCATGCTGCTGTAGCCCATATTCTTCAGGGATCGATGTGTTGTGCGTTCAGAGATGGTAGTCTGCATACCTAGGTTGTAACGAGTGGTTATGTGAGTTACTGTTGCCTTTCTGTCATCTCTAACCAGTCTGCCCATTTTCCTTTGACCTCAGCAAGTCGTCTTCACCACATCTAGATGCCTAAATGCACTAAGTTGCTGCCATGTGATTGGCTGATGAGCAATTTGTGTTACCAAGCAATTGAATAGGTGTACCTAAAGTATATATTAGACTTTTAACTTGGAAAACCATAAATAAATAAATACAATTTGCAATTAAATATAAATTAAGAATCACACATAAAATATTTTGAAAAATTAAAGTAAGTGGAAAAAAAATCACACTGAAAAACATGTAAAAATGACAGTCCTAAAAATATAATGAGCACCGTAATGAATAGGTTGGGGTCCCGTTAAGTAGCTATGATTTAATTGCGAAGAAAGTGATGAAAATTATTTCCTGCTTGTTTATTGGGGTAGTTGGGTTGGGGGAACGCAGGATTGAACAGAATCAGTGAACAAGGCTTGCAATACTGTCTGAAATCATCATCATAGTTTGCATGCTTTAACTTTCCATTAAGCAGGAACCCTCAAAGTTCCTTGGAAGGGGAAGTTTGTCATGCAAAGAATCTTTGTCATCAAAGTTGAATGAAAGGACAAAGGGCTATTTCCCACTTGAGCAATCCTACATCAACATCTGGTTTAATATCAAACTGCTGCACTCTAGATGGTCACGAATCACAAATTACCCACAGGTTCTCTACTGGTTAAGTTCCACGCCCTAACGCAGGGTAAAGAGTACCGATGTTGACTGTTTCCAGACCGCATTGTACACAGATGCTTTCTTTTTCTTTTGTTTTACAAGGGGATGCCACAAACACTTAGGCCTGAGTTAGCACTTCTGCTAAAACCACAACGGCGCATACAGCCAACACTGACCTGATTCTCTGTAAGCAGTGGCAGGTGTGGGTTACCAAAGTGGTATGTGCAGCTGCATTAAACATCTGATCATGGCACAAACACCTTTAACACACTTTCTACTCAATGTGCATCGATTCAAAGCACAGGAATCAAGGTGTTTTTGACTGCTATGCATGCCAAAACACACACAGGCATCTTTAAGCATTTACCAAAAGTGGCTTGTCCAAAACTTCTAAAAGGTGATTAAAACACTTATGTCAGCTTGGAAGAGCACCTTCAAAAAGCTCAAGCTGTGTCGGAAATCAGATACTGTTTTGTAGGTACTACATTTGGATTGAAAACTTGCTTTGCATCCATTAAAAAGTATATTCTATATAGTATGACTATGTATCACATCCAACATGTTGTCTCTGTCATGTGTATTGCTTCACTGCCATTCACAACTCTGGCTTCAAGGAATTCGGACATAATACTACTTTGACATACTATTTTTCGCAAACTAGGAATTCGATATACTACACTTTTGGCATACTGTTTTTTGTTTTGCATACTATAAATTAAGACACACTGCTCGTTTGGTTAACTGTTTTTCACATTCTTCAAATTCAGACATACTAATTTTTTTTACATGCAGTTTTTTGCATACTAGGAACTCGGACAGTACTCTTTTCGTTTTTCCGAATACTATGAATTTTGGTCATAATGCTCTTCTGGCAAATAGTTTTTACCATTCTTCGAATCCAAACATACTACTTTTTTTGGCGTACCGTTTTTCGCATTCTATGAATCTGGACATACTGCTCTTTTGGGCGGATTGTTTTGACATATTCGGACAAAGCATTTGTTTTCGCTTGACAAAAAAAAAATGCTGTCTCAGTTTGCACAAAGCTCAAAACATAGAGAAAAATATTCTTTTCAAAGTCATCTGGACTAATGTAGACTTAGCATAATGGTCCTTACAATTTCCAAATCCAAATCCATAAGGTTATTCATAGTAGCATAACAGAAACCGAAACATCGAAACAGAGAGTGTCTGCCCGAGGACGCAATGGGAGATGGACACCAACCAGAAGAAGATAAAGTGCTGGAATCTGCATGATGTAACACTGAGGCATGAGGAGAGGGGGCCCAGATGCTTTTGCAAGGCGCCTGATTTTCGTGTTTGCAAGGAAACCATGGAAACAGAGGGGGAAACCCACCCAGCTGTAGGGCCGAGTTGGGCTCCGAGCCCCAGACTCGACAGAGCACCGGTGCTCCAATCACAAGCTTTCCCCCTGCGAGCCAAGACTGGATTTCATCACCGAAGAGTCCAGGCCTTAATGCACAGCAGATGTGGGGCCAACAGGAGTTGGCAGCTCTTTGACAGCCCTGGATGGAGCAATCCCCCTCCTCCCCCCACTTCTTCATCTTCCCCTTAGGAGAATACTGTGTGCGGGCTAACATTTGAATCCTCTCAGCATTCTTGGGAACTCGTGATGCGCTCTGTTATAAGAAAACATTCAAGAAAGATTCAACATTCAGTGCACGACATGCCGTTTTATCAAACTCCTGGCAAGCGCTTGCGAACACTCCCGCTCAGATGCATTCTTCTGCTATCAGTCGTGTAGTTCCAACGCATGAATATTTATGCATGAATGTGACATGGAGGTACAGATATACAGCACAAGACTCAAGTTGCTAATGCTGCCCCAACCAAATCAGAACTTGCTTATCACCATCATCAAATTTTGTTCGAGGTCAAAAACCATCCCATCTTCGCATATGGACTGTCTCAAGACAAACGATTCTACCAGGACTGCCAAATCAGTCAGAGTTAGTACCAGCTCGTGGCAGACTCTTATTGAAAAACCTCCAGCTGTTACTCATAACAATCCATGCTTGTGCTTGTGCAAAGGTAATATAGTTGCTAAACACGCATGTGTAACTGAACCATGAGGATATTCCCATAGATTCAGCTTAGTTGAATAAGTAATTATTACCACCAAATGCAAATGCATACATAAAGATTCTTTCTAAATAGTTTTCCCAAAAGACGTCACCTGTTTGGAAGCTTGTTTGAATGTAAGTGAATTACATCAAAACTTAGCATTTTCCACTTTTTGAGAATTAGTCTAGCTGAAATCACACTATTTCCGTTACTTAGTGTTGCTATGTCAGTATAAAATGCTAACTATGGCATCTACCATCTATCGGTAACTCATTGTCCAGCCAAGTTGTCTGGCTGCTTAGCCGGTAGATGCCATTACTATAGCATTTCATGCAATTTTTATAATTATACCAGCTTGATCATATATTTATTGCAATTTCTTCATTTTTATGCAAATCCGATTACACCATATGGCCTTCATTTTGGTTAATATCAACAGAGCTTTTTGGAAGTTTATGTAGTTGACAAATTTTTTTTTATCTTTTATTACTTTCTTTTCCAGTCTGGTGAAATGCTGTCAATGCAAAAACAACTGAAAAGTGAAAATAGAGTTAAATAAAGCACTTTCAATATAAGAGAACGTTTATAGAGAGATATTTTTGTAAGCAAAATGTGAATGTTTCATAATATGGTATGCTCTTCCGGTGAATATTTTTATAATTTTTCCATCTGCATAGCAGCCATCAAACTGTGTACTTCCGATGGGTCCCACTCTAACTGAGCGACTGAATGTGAGATGAATGTGCATGTATTTTACCCGCATTTTAGATGTCCTTAAAATGTCAGGATGGTCAAACAAACAAAGAAACACTGAAACTGCCACAGGGTTTACACTCTTCCGAGAAATCAACCTACTCTTAGCACATTATCATATGAACTATGGCATTCAATTCTGTGAGATCACCTCCTACAGATACAAATGCGTGCACTTTGCTGTCATATTTTCAAATGTCTCAGCTCAGGTCTCTGTGGTCAGAGAACACAACATAATTGAGGGTCTACACTGCATGAACTTCTACTGGACAGGAACATCACCGAAAACAGCAGGTGCTGCTGACTGAATGAAGCCACTAATCTGCATTTTGCAATAGTCTTGTTTCATTTCTCTAGCTCTCATATTGACTCATTGAAAAGGCCTGTTTCTTGTGTAATTTCTCAACACTGGTCTCAGACCGGCCCTGAATGTGTGTGTCCAGTGCGTACAAAAACTTGGCCGTTTATGATGTTTATCAATCCTGAGGAAAATGACTGCTGAGGATTGCTATGCTGATGCAACGGAGTGGGACGTAGTAGAAATGTGTGACATGTGGTGAAGCAAAAGGGAAAATGGAGGTTTAGTTTTTAGAGAATTGGGTTTTAGGCAGAGCAGCCTTGAGAAAAGCTTGTTTTTCTGCATGACTGTGGATTGAGATCTCACCACAGAAGAGATTCGGAGCGTCACCGCGCTTCCAGAGAGACACCAACATCTGTCAGGCCCACTTCCTTCCAAAATTATGTCCATCCACGCAGACACGAGCCACCAAAACAAACGCTCTAAAGAAAACAAAAGAGATGGTGTTACATTTCATCCAATAGTGTAAGCAGATGAACACTGATAAACATTCAACATCTCATATTGCTGCTTAGATATCAAAGCTGAAGGAACAAAAGGCATAAAATCACATTAAAACAACAGCTTCATCTTCAGGCTATACACAAAATGCCTTTGGCTTCAAGCGAAGTCATGTTTTCCCCTTTAACAGTGGAAAGAGTTTTTCTTTATGGATGTTACACTTGAGTCTGGATTAAGAGAACAATACCTGGACTACGAATTACTGACCCAAAAGTGAACTGAGTGAAACCAGATTCCCATGCATTCACACTGTACCTGGACCCTTTTTTTGATAATATTAATATTATTAATAAGATTTTAAAAAAAGAAAAAACTTTAAGATAACAAGGTGAATAAAAGGATAGAAAAAAAACAACAAAACAAAGCTTTGAGACCACTGAAACAAAGCATGTAAGCACCTTTTGCCATTTAAAATTTAATATAGACTATTTGTGCAGCCGTTACATGAGAATGAGTGTTTTGTTTTTTTAACAAATATGTTCTAGCTAAGTCAGAGGCCTTACTGACAGGAATGGGTGTTTCCGTACGTACGTTAGCACCACTGTTAGTTACAATCTGGTTGGTTAAAAGGGTGTGAGAGACATTCAGAAGAAGAACGGACTTTAGATTTCTGCAGACGCAAAGTAAAAGGGAAGTGGTTACAGTTCAGAAGGAAAACACACATACACACCTGCTTTCACTTACATTTTGAAGGAAAACAAAGTCTTATCATTGGTTGAATTCTGAAGCATGACAACAGAGTCATCAGATTTTGCTAAATCTCAAGGCAGAACCAATATAAACACACACACACATTCAAAAAAAGCGGAATAAAAACAGGAAACACTCAACGTCTAGTATTAATCGAAATACTAACCGGCCAAAATTGTAACTGTTGTGCACACAATTTAATGAAGACAGATAAAGTGCACTTTGCTTGAAGATGAATTTGCTTGTGTTGTATTCTTTTAAATATATTTTAGTATAGAACACAAAAAAATGGATGGATCAGATAATAAACATTTGGAAAATGAAGGTAGTCCACCTCATTGGACCTCATCAAATCCAAATCAGGATGATTCAGTTTTATGACCACAGTGTTTCTGTGAGATAAGTCGACCACAGTGACCATGGAGGAATTCAATTTGGCTTGAGGTCAACTTATGAATACATGCATAAGTTAGTTCAGCTGAAACGTATTCCAACAAACTCCACTGTAATCTCACTGCACTGACACAACCCACGTTTTCTTGACGCAACACAACCAACATCATTCTTTAAACATCTGTTGTTGCCAAGCAACAAGTTAGCAAAGCTAAAAACACTCTGCTCACAGGGGCAACTTATGATTACATCGTGCAGGCACTTCGATGCTGACATAATTACCAAGCAAATGAAAGACATTAGCTCTGCCCCGACATAAGAGAAAAACATATGATCGCACACAAACAGTTCCAAACATTTTGAATGTGTTACACCAACTTTAGCATAAGCAGAACCACCTGGTTAGAGTTAAAAGAGCAGATTTAAGCACAAGGTTTAAAAACACCTTGAAAAATAAGTTCCAAAAAGGGTTTTTACAGTGATGATTCACCATAGAATAATCATTCTTGGTTCTTCAAAAAACCTTTTGGTGAAAAGTTCTTAAAGGAATGATTGTTTTTCAGTGTTAACAAACTTTTATTGAGTGGATTTTCACAGCAATTCCATAGAAGAACCAATTGTTGGTTCCCCAAAGAGCCTTTCAAATGAACAGCTCTTAAAAGTGTGTTGTAGACCATTTTAATAATCTCAAGAACATTTCCATTTTAAAAGAGCTTTTTGTCTAATGGGAAGGTTTTACTTGTGTTAAAAGTTCCTCATGGAAGAGTCACTCCCAATAAATAACATTTGTGTGCCAATGCAATAGAAGACCCACGTTGGGTTCCTCAAAGAACATTTCAGTGAGGAGTTCTTAATAGAACCATGTTTTCTTTGTTTGAAGAACAATTGAATAATCTAAAGAACATATTTCCACTACAGAGTAATCTTTTGCTAATGGAAAAGTTCCATGAATGTTAAAGGTTCTTCATGGAACTATCAATGGCAATGAAGAAGCTTTATTTTAAGAGTGTATTCAGCAAACACAGGTGACAAATATCAAGCTCGCATTTTCTACCTAACAGTTAAAAGGAAGTGATTACCGCTACTGAAAGTCACCACGTTTCCGAGGGAGTGAAAAAGTGGCACATTTGTATACGGTTCATTAGTGCAATGAGCAATTTCAGGCACATTCTGTTGCAGAACCAGCCTTTCGTGTGATATTATGAGTCATTCTGTCACATATTCAGTTACTTGAACGCTTTTGGATTTTCACAGATTTTTTCTTGGCTTCTGATCGTCTGCAGGGGATACCAAAGAATACACTTTGTGTTCTGTTTGATGTCTCATCATGCAGACGCTTAATTACAGCATAATCACAGATCAGGGGACAGCCGGCTCAGAGCAGGAAGGCACTGTCAAACCCCAGATAAGTGGGACCTGCGTATTCAAAGCCCAAACCTCATGAGAGAGGCCACACTGGCGGTTTGAGACCATTATATCGAGACGTTGATCTGAGCGGTAATAAGTGGCTGCAAGTGCCTTGAGGTCCTTCTGTTGTTGCAGCACCGACCGACCCCCCATCTAGCTGACATGTAATTACTGCTCTAATAAAACAGCCATTGGGTTTAAAGACACATGGCTGCCTGGTGGTTCTACGTGGAACACCCATCTAGACCCTCCGCCGCTTTAGCCTTCACATTAACTTGTAGGTCATTAGTGGTATTGCTGAACAAATGGCTGCATACAGTTGTGACACACCGGCACTGTTAAAAAAAAAAAAGTGCTTGTGGTTGGAATAGCTTTTTTAGTTGAATTCATATTTTCCTTTTATTATGTTGTAACGGAACTTGAAACGTCAACTTGCAATGGCTTAAAATCTGCTAACATTCCAATAGTTGACTATTTAGAAGTCTAAAAAGACATCTTAAAGGGGTCACATGATGCGATTTCAAATGTTCCTTTCTCTTTAGAGTGTTACAAGCTGTTCGTGACAGATAAGATCCCTAAAGTTGCAAAGAATAAAGTCTCAGACCCAAAGAGATATTCTTTATAAACGTTAACCCCCCTAAAACGGCTCGTTCTAACACGCCCCCACGTGTCTACATCACGATGTGGGAAGACTTGCATAACGCCGCCCAAATGTTCACGCAAAGACAGAAGGCATAACTTTGATTCTCGCTGTTGCCGCCAGAGTCATTTTGTGCAGACGCTGTTTCATTGCGAAAGCGAAAATACTTTCTTTGGCCTTCTAGGACACGACTAGAAATCAGTGGTTAAGTTGTATTTACAACACTGTTCCAGAACAATTCAAACCAAATATTCAGATGTGTGCAGCACATAGAGGACTGTTTCCTGATCCTGGGACAGAAGACTACAATGCAGGCTGTTCTGACTCACATCTGTGAAATACGTTTACATATATAAAGGATTTGCCACTGATGAATCAAACGTGATTTTTAAGCAGTGTAGAGTAGCGCTTACATCGTTTTATGTTTACGCGGCGCGATGCAACATCATTATAATCCATAATTATGTCCCCACTGGATGCAACAAACGGATCGATTGTAATGGGTTTAACCCTAATGTACAGTACGAGGAAAATAATGTTTTGTTTTTTTTAATTATGTTAATACACTTTTTTTTTTTTCAATGAAGGCCTATTGCTATAAAAAAAAAGAAAAAAGTTAATTCAAAAGCAAATCCACAATATGATTTTTAACCGCAGCACTCTGGGTTAATTTCAATGTTGATTCAGCTTGTAGGTTGCACCTGATATCATCTTGATCTACTTAAGATTTATTATTGCAAATATTACAGGCAGCATCATTACACACTATGCAACCCTTGCAGCAAGCCACCTTGCTCATCAGATAAACAGACAGAATTCAAAGAGTACAAACACACATCAGGCCTTTATGCAAACCACAGCGGAAGTGTTTATTGTTCTCCTCTGTGCTATTTATTTTATTGTCTTCACATTCAAAGGACAATCTTGGAGTTTGGCGATCTTAGGAGCGACGTATTTTGCAACAGACCCTTCACGGAGAAACCCAACAACTAACCAGATGAGTTCACTGACACAACAAGAAGTCAAAAAGCATGATCATGTTTCCATTGTCTTACGGAGGTGACAACTATTGGCATTAGCATCTGTGCAGCTTTGGGTGTGGGGTGCATGGTTGCTACGAGAGCTGCCCTGCAGTGAAACTGAGGTGCGGTTTAACAGACCACACATCCTGCATATGCATACGCTGAAAACCCTCGCTCACACACTCAATGCAGCGAGCGCACCAGGCTGAAGTGTGAACCAATAGTACAGGGAGGCCTAGTCTATCTGATCAAGCATTGTGCAAAACCACAAATGGCATACCTGGCTCACACTAAAAATGAAAAACACAGCTTTACAAGAGCTCGATCTGTTTACTACAACATGTCTGCACATTGAGCTAATCAAACGTTCACTTGAACTTCACTTTGGGGCTTATCCAACCGATTCCAAACACACGAGTCAAAAGAACTGAAAAAGTGTTTTTTTAACCACTATCTGATGTGATGAGGTATGATACACCTCTTTTTCTTTCTTTTTTCATGATTTGGTTTCCTTTTAAAGCATGTGCATGTAGAAAGTTTAAGTTAAAGCTTATACTCTTATGAATAAAAGGGCATCTTGTACAAAGCTTATGATGGATAAAAATGCACAAGAACCATTTTGAGGGTGTGGAAATGCCCTGTATGTTTGAAATCAAGAGGGAATTCAGTTGGACCCATCTTTCTCAAAGCCAGAATTGGTCAGCGCTGCAAAAACTTTTGGTCATCAGATTGACGATGTCACTTTCATTTGAATTTTGGCATTCCTCTAGTTCCTAACTATTCTCACACTGTCTTCATGAAAAATACTTAAAAGGAGAAAAACTTACTTGAGAAGCAACACTGCATAACATATTAAGACCTGTTTTGATAGATTGCAGAAATGTATTTACCTTGTTTTGGGAATTTTTACTGAAAAATATTCTGCGTCAACTTTTGGATGTCAGATTGAGTCATTCCTCTGCATCCTTGAAACATGCCATCCCCACACTGCAAAAAAAAAAGAATTACAAGAAGTATTGTAATTGCACTCTGCAAGAAATGACTTTTTTTAAAAGATTGCATAGTGAAGTTAATCTGCAATGCGAGACACACTGGACAAAACCTTTAAGTTTTTTTTTAATGGAACTTCTTTTAACTTGGGCACTGCATTTTTAGAATACACATTAGTACATGCCCATTAGGCACTGAATCGGCCCAAAAAAGTTGGTCAATGAAGAAAATATTTAAAAGCACAAGCCTGGCATGTTGTCTTTCAAACATAGCATGCCTCAACAATAATCCTGGAAACCCATCAGGAATGGCCTGGGAGAAAAACCACAGAACTTGCCGTTCCCAAGCGCACAATCGTGCACGAAGAGTTTATGTTGCCTGAGAGCCATAATTCACGTTAGGCGAATGTGTGTCACTACATTCTGATGGGAGGGAAAAACATACCACACTGCATTCCTCAATAATAATGTGCCTTCATAGAGTACAGTACACATTGAAAACTAGGCAAGATGACAAACGTGCATAGTGGAACACACTGTACGCAACACCTTAATTAAACTTAATAAATGGTTTGCAAGGTGGCAACGGAACAAAAACAGCCTGGTGTTTGGGTACACAGTGCGCACATATTCAATTTGTATCGCGATATACCTTCATCACGAAAATATTGGTGATTTTTCAGACCTCCTGAAGAACCAATAACCTTGAAAGTCATATAGCTCAGGACTGTCTGTTAAATTTGTGGTTTGGGCCATCCATTTTAGGTGTATACATGACATTAAAAGCAAAACATAGACAAAAAGAGTTCAAAGTTGGAATAGAAAGGGACCTGTGTGTAAACGCAGGCTGGTGTATTTACGCAGCTGGCAAGATTTAAGGAAGCGCGGACACGTTTGTGGTCAGGCTGGCGAATAAAAACTCGCCCGGTTTTAGAGACTCAACTCTCCATTGTAACTCACTCGCTCTCTTTGTCCATAACTCCTACTCCTGCAGAAAAAGGAACTGGATTTTGGCAGCCCATAATGGCAATTCCTGTGGCTTTAAGACTTATAACATTGAAACAGCGAGATGTTGAAACTACACGAATGCTGCCAGGTTCAACTGCAAAACATTTCAGCCCAAGCTTATAATTTCCCAATCCACTGTCTCTGGATATCACTCACAACACAATTCTGTAAAGTTCTCATGGTATCACTTCGACCAGGAGGAAAAGAAAAGTTGTTTTGAGATTGATTTACACACGAGTTCAATTTATGTTTTGGTCAAGCTGCAGCTGTGACCAGTCTAAAGTATGAGATTGGATGTAGTCCGTTTTCTCCAAGGGCCACAGAATCAACACCATATGAACCCCTGTAAACATTTCGAGGCCATAAAGTAACAAAAATTAGGAACACGCTCTCCAGAAGCCACTGATAAGTTCGTCGCAGCCAAAATGGGCTGCTTAAAATGCCGTCTGGACATTATGAGAAAAAAAAAAAACGGTTTTCCTGATTTATTGTTGTAAATATCCTCACAGCAAACATATTTCACAGCCAACGCCACAAATTGTACTCAAAACGCACGACCTGCATGATGTCAAGTGTTAACAGGCTATAAATTGGCCGCCTCCCAGGAGAATTACCAAACCAATTAAATCCACATGAACTGAGGGAAAAAAGCAGAATTGGAAAAACTCGCCGTCAACTCCTCCATCTTCGAGGGGGCTACAGCGAGATGTTTATGAAACTCGTTGTTGATGCTGACCTGAGAATGTACAGACATGCATTACCGAGTGTCGTCAATAAACGAAGTGATTTTAAAAGTATTTTAGCCTCATTGTACACCAGGGTGGTACTTGTGAAAGACAATATGAATTTGTTCGCAACCCATTTTATTTCCATATCTTTGTGTATTTACAAAAAGTATGGCGGGACTCAACTTTAACCATCAGAATGTGATTGGATGGTGAAAAGTGGGCATTACATAATAGAACGGAGTCAGATACAAAAACATTATTATACATTTGGTTATGGAAACATACAATACAGCTACATCGATGGCAAGATGTTTAAAGATGTAAAATCTTCTCCTTTATAGTATAAACATACTTGTATAGTGGTTAGAGAGTATGATTCCTTACCCTAGGGTTGTGGGTTCAAGTCCCGGGCCGGCAATACCTTTAACCTGCTCCGTGTGTGTGTGTTCACGGTGTGTGTGAGCACTTTGGATGGGTTAAATGCAGAGCACGAACTCTGAGTATGGGTCACCATACTTGGCTGAATGTCACGTTACTTTACTTTTGTTTATTATATTTTTTATTTTACTACATATACTATGTCTGTGCTACAACAAAAATAATTTAATGGGTCAATTTAGATTTTTTTTCCCAAGGTTTTTTTATAAATATGTGTGAACGGCGTTTGAGGTTGAATATATGTGTGTGTGTAATACATACACCCACACATATATAAAATAAATGACATTATAGTCTTATAGTATAGCATTATAGAAAATTACGGTATAGTAGGGGTATTTACTTATAGGCTTTTGGCGGTACATGACACAGAAACATTTGGAAACACTGTTTAAGGACAAATAAACACTGTTAGAGGAAGCATTAAACACAAATGTTTTCAATTTGAGTTCATTACTTATCTTAAAGGCTCAAAAAAAAACATGAGCTTCATGTCAAACTCCCTTTCAGACAATCACTTGCTCCACTGAAATCTAATCACACAAAAATGTGCCATGATTTGAACTCTTTTTCCTTTTGAGTCAGTGCCTGGTCATCACAGTGCTATCCTTCCCTGATTGGCTCTGAACGGCCAGCGTGCAGGCAGGAAGCCGAGCCAGGCTTGCTTCCTGAGCGTCCGAGAGAGGAAGCCCTGTGATAGGCGAGAGGGAGTGGGGTTAAAAATAGTCACGTATATAAAGGCCTGCTCAGAATCCCATTCCGTCTCAAACTCTCACTCGCGCACTTTCTGGCAGGACTCTCGGTTTCCTTCTCTCTCGAAAGCAGGGCCCAGGGCAGCCGCAACACCGTCCTGCTGTGAAGAAAGAGCAGGTGTTTCCCAGGGTTTGACTCAAACAGAAAAATATGCATTACACTGGATAACCAAAGCAAGAAAAAAATAACGTTTTTCCAAATAAATGCTCGATGCCAAGCGGGTTACTTGAGCTCAGTTCACACGCAAAGCATAATACCTTTTCCAAAACGACAAAAGGAAAGTGAATGGACTTGTTCAACTCTTACAAGGCCAAGAACTTGTTGCACCATGAAGTTACTCTAGGGCACAGCTTTCATTATCCATTGGCAACCGCATGACACATTCATAAACTGTTAATCAGCAAAGATACCAACACAGAGAGGTGGAATACAACACAAAACACAGATAAGAAGTGGAAATCAAGAGGTTCTTTTCAGAACTCCTCACTGCTTACTGACCGTCTTCATGAAGAACCTTTATCATGCACTGAACCTTTCGATTTCAGAGGTTCTTTAAAGTTGATTAAAAAGAATTCTTCCCTTTCTTGAATTGCTCTTTAAAATGGTTCTTTTTAGAACTGCTGACTGAAATGTTCTTTTAGGAAAACCAAATGGTTTTTCTATGGTGTCGCTGCGAAACCCTCCAAAATCAAGAGGTTTTTAATTTTTTTTTGTGTGTCTGAACAGTTAGAGAACCATAAATAAATTTTATAAACTCCTAAAAATAAGGTTCTTTATGGGCATCAATGCCTCCAAGAGGAAAATTTGACATCCATAGAACCTTTCCAAAGCGCAAAGGGTTTTTTATAGTAAACAAAGGTTCTTCAGATTATTATAATGTTCTTCGCACTAAGAATAAATGATTCATTTAAGAGCTGTTAACTGAAAGGTTCTTGGTAGAAACCAAAATGGTTCTTCTATAGGGTGGCCACATGCGCCGTTCATACGGGACACGTCCCGGCCAGGATTTTAATATTCCTTTAAATATCCAGGTTGTGTGACATTCATGAGGTATAGAGAGCAGAGCAGAGAGCTCCCAATGCTTTCGATTCGCTCTCGCGAACCTACTTTGGTGTATTTTTTTGATCGGTGTGCAGCAACGATTCAAGACAAACGACCGAACAAACACGTGCTTTGCATCGCTTGATCATTCCCTGTAGTTCTCACCTTCTCACGCACAGCACCACAATTGGTCAATTATGAACAATACCTCCATGTTATTGGTCAAACTGCTTTAGATGTTTTAGGCAATATTAAAATCCTTGCCGGGACGTGTCCCATATGACCCTATTCTTCTATAGCATCACTGCAAACCCCCATTTTTATTTTTAAGAGTGTATTTAGTCATGCAGCGGAACAGCACAGAATATAGGCTTGTATACCTGTAAAGGTGGAATGTGAGGGTGTGTCGGAAACCTCCAAAAAGCAAGATCAGAACACAATTAGAGACCGACATATTAATGTATTATCCATGGAGCCCTCAGGGGAGAACTAGATGTACAGTACACCTACACCCTTTTCTATCATTCTTAGGACCTCGTCAACATTCTCTGTGACCAAATAGCATACTGTACACCTAAATTGAACTAATGAATCATATAATTTGGTTCCTGGAAATCTGCAAAGGAATGGATCAAAGAGTAAACATAGTCACAACACGTGTTGGTTTGTTCAAGGAATGGCATTCCTCTCTGAACATTTTGAACGTACCTGACTGACACCTCATCTGACCTCTCACGCAGTACATTCTTACCATTTGCGTGCTATTTTTGATATTCAAAAATAGAGAAGTGATGTCATTTCACACAAACTGACATTTTATGTTTTCCTTTGCACTGGATTGTGGGTAACCGGACCTTGCAATTCGCTGCAAGCTAAAAATAGCTATTCGCAGACTAATACAGGTAATTTCCCCACAATTTTTTGTTGTTTTTTTTGGGGGGGGGGGGGGCAGCCTCCTTAGCTCTATTTGCAAATGAAAGGGGTTTTAAGAGCTTAATGGCATGTGTTTTGTTAAGCGCTTGATAGTACAGATACATTTGGAGCCTGCAGGGGTGTTAAATAGCACTAGGAGTTGTGTTTTTGTTAATGTTTCGGTCTGATGACATGCAAATCTGATAAAGTTGTGGCTTTGGCTGCAGGTGCAACATAACATCTTAATCGCTTACGTCACAACTTAAAAAAATCTAAATAAAAAAATACAGTATTATATACAGTGCAAATCCAGTATCAAAGTTAACTTTGGCTGTTTATAACTGGTCCTCTCTCACATTTGCTAACAAAATGCAGTGTAAAGGGTCTTAATGCTGATGGGTTTTTTTTGACACGAAGCTGTAAACTACAAATTAAAAGGCAGGCTATGTCAACTTCATGTTATCACTGTGCATGCCTAGTGTAAAAACAGCCACGTGACCAGATCGGTTTAATTTCAGTTTGCCCTTCTGAAAGACATTTGTGTCAAATATCCATAAACCATCCACCATATTTGTTATGTGTAATATTTAAAGGTTCTATTATTCATATTTATTTGCTTCTTATAAATCAATACCACATGTAAACGTGTCAATGGTCACATTTGTAAGCAGCTGAAAACAAAGCTCCCCATTTTGAATAAGTTAATGATTGATTTCCAATCAATGCTCACTTATCTGGGAAAGACATTGGCATTAAATTGGTCAATTTAAGTATTTAGTCTACCAAATGCATAAATTATGTTATCTGCTCTTTAGCCAGCACATTTTACACTATTAAAATGCAATAATCCCCTTTTTTATACG
Source organism: Carassius auratus (assembly GCF_003368295.1). Taxonomy (NCBI): domain Eukaryota; kingdom Metazoa; phylum Chordata; class Actinopteri; order Cypriniformes; family Cyprinidae; genus Carassius; species Carassius auratus. Next base: position 4,339,641 of record NC_039289.1, read on the forward strand.
CGTCTCAACGGCGCGTGGTGCGCGCAATTGGCATCTACAATTTTTGTTTTTAATCAACGTGTTAATGGTGTGTATTTTTCCCCCACTCTGCTTTTCTTTTCTTTTTTGTCCTCAAAAGCAGGAGAGAGAGAGAGAGAGAGAGAGAGAGAGAAAGAGAGGAGGGATCTCTCGCATCGTGTTGTACTCGTTTAACTCGTTTTTACCGAGGGGGCGTGGAGGACTCCGGTGATTTAAAGAAGAGCCCGTGCGCTCTCGCCATCCAAGACGAAAGGCGCACATGCCGGAGAGCAGCAGCTATATACTGGGGCTAAAATTAGGGACGGGTAGTGCGTATTTCCTCCGCTTCTTACAATTGGTCCAGCTTCTACCGCCGTGATATTTATACGATAAGGTTTTCCACAGCACTCATACTTGCTGCATGAGTGTGAAACACAGAGTGTAAAAGCAGAAACGAGTTGTAGTGCACTACAACAGAAGTTTCTTGGAGGGATTGCAACTGGTCCCTGATCTTGAAGGTTTTTATTTTACTGGGATAACTGGAAATGGCTTTGAGTGGAACAATTTTACCGTCTATTTCCACATTTTCGACACAGAAGGAAAAATGCTGGGAAAACGTGAGTATTTAGTTTTTACTTCACATTATTAGTGTGCTTACGTAGTTCTTTACTTTTACAAGTATATGTAACGTTTGAATTACACGTATATATATATATATATATATATATATATATATATATATATGCGCTAAATGTAAATAGATCGCGTTCTCCCGAAGACGTAACCATAACTGATTATCGCTCACAGTACATCGAGAAAATATAATTATTGTCATGAGTTATGTTTAATTTAGATTTACACAAAGCATGCCTTTGAGATGGTTAACAGGTTACTGGGGTTACTTGGGTCCCACTAGATGAACTTCAACCGCATTGAAAATGTATGAAACAATAAAAGTAAGTCTAATCAATCTGTCGGTTTCATTGCAGAGGTGGAAGGATGAACTGGACAGGTCCATGCATCTCAGCTGCACAACTGACTTATCAAACATGGACTACCTCAGAGCAACAGATGACGAGGATCTCGATAAATATCTGGATCTGGAGTTTATTCTGGCCAACACTGTGGGTTCTGAGAATCTCGGGCTCGGTATGGGAGGCGACTACAGAATGCAAGAATCCAGAAACATGTACAGTCCAGGAGTGGCCCCCACCACGTACCCAGTGCCTGAGATCAACCCGTCACCTCCACCGTATACCACCAGCCTCATGGCAGAGCTTCTGCAGTCTGATGTAGATACCTACTGCCAACCGTCTCTGCCCAACAACATCCAGGGAAGGTTCCTGGTCAGGTCTGCCTTCCACAATCAGGACATTTCAGAGTGTATCAAAGTGGAGCCCTGCATGGACAGTTATGAACCTGTAAGAGGAATGGTTCCCAAAATCAAACAGGAGGGCAACGGTGCATGCATGAGGTCATACGAGCAGCCAAGACTGGCCAACTCGCCGCAAGGAGCAGGCAGCATGACTCCACCGCAGAGCCCCGCGGAGCTCCTCAACACAGACTGTCAGTCACAGATGTGCCATGCCATGACGTTCACACAGGGTTACCAAGGCAACACAGGGTTTCCCCATGCTGCACCTCCACAGATGCAGCTGCCATACCCAAATACGCATCACTTCAGCGTGTGCGATGACACACTCGGGATGCCCAGCACCAACCCAAGAGTACTTCTCACACCACCCTCATCTCCTCTGGAGATGGACACCAAACCAAAGAGGGGGCGTCGCACTTGGCCGAGGAAACGGACGGCGACTCACACTTGCACTTTTTCTGGATGCGGCAAAACCTACACCAAAAGTTCTCACTTGAAGGCGCACCACAGAACGCATACAGGTAAATAAAACATCTATGCCACTGCAGCAACATCTGCTTTTTTGCAATTTAAATGTGTTGACATCACAACAAGATGGCTGAAAATTGATATATGTTTACATATCTTGTCTTTTCTTGTCTTGGTTTAGGCGAGAAGCCTTACCATTGCAGTTGGGAAGGTTGCGGGTGGAAGTTTGCCCGTTCTGATGAACTGACCCGTCACTTCCGCAAGCACACCGGACACCGACCCTTCCAGTGCCACCTGTGCGAGCGAGCCTTCTCCCGGTCCGACCATCTCGCCCTCCACATGAAACGCCATATGTAGGAACGGACTATAAATATTAGGACTAAACGCACTGAACAATGAACATCACAGATGTTCAAAGCAAGCATTTTGTCTGTACCCATTATTTAAAGTATGACAGTCAACATGATAAAGAGGAAACATGAACTGACTTGACTTTTGCGTTGTAGCTGGTTCTACACTTCAACTCTTTACAGATTTTTTTAAAGAAACAAAATATATTTTCCAAAAAGCCTTACAAGTGCCAAAAAGTACCAAAAAACTCATGCTAGGCAGGACCTAAACCTCAAGACGGAACTGGAATCAGACAGTAAAATGTGTTTAAGTTAACATGATGTGCTACGGACATCGCAACAGTGCCTTTTAATACATGTATGCATCACATGAGTGCCATAAATACCCTTGGCATTTTTTTTAAATGTATGCTATTGTTTCAAGAAACTAAATAAGCTTTATAAGACAATGTTTTTCTCTTTCAAAACTGCCTTAAAAATGAACAAAAGGGCGTTAACTGAATGTTTGAAGTAATTTGTGCATTTATCAACATAAACATTTTAAAATCAGGGTCTTAAGGTTTTGTTTTGTTTCTTTTTCCCTAACGTATTTGTATGTTGTTAACGTGAATTGCAGACTGTCCCATGTTCGGATGACATGATAAGGGCTATGTGAGTTGTTCTGGACCAAACATTTTATGTACTGTACATAATTTATACTCTGTAAATATTGTACTTAATGTACATATTAAACTTAATTGAGATATAAACATCTGTGTCTGTCCATTTGTTGACTATGTTAGCATAGCAATCACTCTTTTTTCGAATCCTTCAAACAAAACGTTGGTGGAACGCGATGGGGCCTAGAGGAAGAATACAATCTTTCCTAGCTACGATATTGCATGCTAGGGAGCTGTGGCTAGACCTATAAATATAAACATTACATTTACATAATTGTTGGGACTGAATATAGCCGTGTCTAAGCAGAGGGCTACACCAAAGTTGAAGAGAGAGTGGCTTTGGAAAAACAACGGAAGACGTGGGATATCGAAGGGGGCGATGGTTCTGTTTTGAATTTCTTTTTACAGTTGAGGCGAGAACTCCAACTTTATAGGAGTTGTAAAGTCAGCGCATAAACAGACATATCAAGAGCACAAGGGTATTTGGCTCCAAAGTCTTTATGCAAATGCTAGTTTTGCATGAAATGTTCCTGATTTAACTTAGAAACGCAGGAAAACAAAAACACTTGTACATTTGAACCCATCCATCTCCTAACAAGGTGCATCCAGTCAGCGTATTCAGATCACGCAGCATCAATCTCATCCAATAATGGGTCTAATGGTGTGGGACTAGTCCAGAAAACAAAGCTCATCTTAGTATTGTATGATAATACTCTTTCTCATGTGTTTTTCTGGGCCCTGTGCAGTTGTATGGAAATATTATACTATTCAGTTGTTTGAGAGGTATTCATCGCGTGGTCTATTTGAGGAAATGAGGAACTAAAACTGTGTCAATGGATGGCTTACTTCGTGAAGTAAGAAAACATTTTCATATCACTTTCAGGTTGGTCTCAGATCACTTTTCAGAGTTGCTGTATAGTTGATAAATCAGCCAAGTGAATATGTGCCGTTTCAACTTACAACAAATCCCTAATTCTCCAATGAACCTGGTGTGTCCGCTGCAAAAGTTACATCCCTTGAGATGCGAGGGACTTGACACTATTCACCTAGGACATGGTTTTAACTTACATAAGACACTGAAAATGACACCAGTGATGCATTTAGGATTATGTTAATTGGCCGGCTTCAAGCCAGAATGCTCCTCAGATTTCACACGGAAAGATAAAATCAAGACTCTTTTACGTTCTTGGAACGATGCTATGATATTATTATTGTCTTGAGGGTATTCCTCACACTCCCGAATTTTCTTCAAAACAAGTGTCTATGTACCCACTAATAAGAAATGTCAATTGAAGTCCTTCCTGTTCTGGGATCAACTGTTCTTGCTGCACCTGAAGTGCACACTTTTTTTAAATCACGCTTTATTCGATCTTCATGAACTACAAGGCAGTTTGAGACTGTAATGGGAAAATAACTTTGATGTTTGTAACACCCCGGATCTTTTTGTCCATCCATGCAGCTGCTTAAATAGAAATTCAAGTGGACTTAAGTTTGCAAGTGTTTGGAAGAGATACCTTTGGGAAGTTTGGAAATGTCATGGGAAGAGTTTGCCACCTGCTGGACTTGCACAGGAACATTCTCAGCAGAAGATACTTTGACTTTCCTATTGTCCAACTTGTCCAAACTATTTGAAACGATGCTTCCCATGGAGAAAAACATCAGGACATGATCATTTGCGCCAACTTGGGAAAAACCATCAAAATCCAGGCAAACCCCTGCATTGGGAGGCCGATAACATCACATGTCAGTTCTTCCAAATCACCTCTGCACCAACAAAACAAAGACTGAAAATCGAGAATCCCAATGGCTGATGGAAAACCACATTTGTGTGACAACATAATGGAAAGTGGCCATCTGGCTTACATTTCCCAGCATACCTCTGCTGACGGTCCTGGTGGAGCTTAGAAGAGTGTCCGTCAGTGTACCGCAACATCCCCAGAGCAGCATTACTCGGTGGAGAGCCCTTGTTTCTCGGCCCAGGCCCAGCTGATTAAATACACAAAATCCAGCTCGGGTCGCTCACGTCTGGAGCTCTTCACGAGCAGATTGAGGCCTGATTAGTCAACACGCTGATTTAAATCAATACCCGTTCCGAGCAATTCTCGCGGCAGGAGCGGGCCAACATTTCCCAGCCAGCTGTCAATATGCTTAAGTCCGTGAAAGGGTCCCCTCGAATCCAATCAACCAAGTGAGCACACACGGAGGATCTAGTTACCAGCATGACGCTAATGACCCCATCCAGACCTTCAACATGTACATGTGTGTCACATTTAACATACTCACCTTGCTGTGGTAAAACACAATAGATCATTACCGGAACACCTGGATCGTCTCACTTGACATGCAGCCCGTATTCCCAGGAGCTCCTTGAGTATGTAAGGAAGGTGTCAAGACATTTGCCAGGGTTAAAGAAGTTTTTCATACACTGGTTAGTAGTAACGTCAAGCGTTCACAAAAGAAAAACACTGTTTAAGAAAAGGAGGAAAATAACTATTGAAGCATGTGGAATAAACATCGGGAGTCCAATCTGGCCCATTTCCACAATTTTGATTCCCAAAGTTTACTAGGCTAGCACAGAAACGAAGTAAATACCGATCTCGGAATTTCCTGTTACGGTTAACATTCTTCTCTTGTGTTTCAGGATACAGTTTTCACAAAGTTCCACTGAGCCACAATGAAGCCCTCAAGAAACTAGAAGTTATACAAGTATGACTCATTCCCTTTGCATTCAGATTGGATTTCCGATTTTAGTAGCTACAATAAAGCAATTTAATATGGAGTATTATACAAGAACTTAGCCTACTTTTGCACCAAACAAAAGGCAATTGAACACCAAAATACAGCAATCCAAACAAGCTTTTGGACATTTGAGCCAAACTTCATTTGTATGAATTGATACTGACATTAGTTGATGTGCTAAGTCCTTTTCCCTCAAGTACACACAGAACTAGTTCATCAGATTCAACTATCCACCTTTTTCCTGACGTAAAAATGGACGTCAGGAAATTAGTAAATTCTACGGGTAAAACTTCCGGACTCATTTGCGTCCAGCTATTTTTAGTTTGTTTTGCTGCTTGATATTGACAATTGATGTCTCCTATCATATTATTTTAATCTGTTATCTTAATTAAGAACACACTATAGACATGTTTTACTAGTTAAATTAAGTTAAGTATATAAAATTACTTTGGAGACTAACAGATATAGCCAAAAAAATTAATATACTAAAAACACAGCTTATAATTCACCAAATCAAACACATTTAAACCAAACAAAACTAAACAAAAACCAAGAAAACTAAACAAAAACAGATGAAACTTAGTTCAGAAAACAAATTTGTACAATATTTAAAAAAAATAAAGCCATTTTGTTTGATCTAATGCAGTGACATTTACATATTTCTAGGTGTCCAAATGCATTTTGGGGAGGCTGTGTTAGATATTACACCACTTTAAAGTTACTTTTTTTTGACAAACACATATGAATTGAACAGAAGAGTGACATATATGTGCATCTGAAACATTGTTTATTCTGTGAAATCAGGGGACAACATACGGAGCATGAACATTTCCAAAGGAATCTAAGCATCACTAATCACTATCAATGCAGTCTGAAATTCTTAAAATATTTTGAGTTACACGTGTGCATTTACTCACTTTCATAGGACAAATATAACACATAATTTACATGGTTTATGTATACTCTTATACATTTCTATATCGGGTTAATATCTGTCTTATCTACACAGGTGAGGGTTAAAGGCAGGCCAAAAAGGAATGCATTCTGCTGGAGTTTAATGGGACATATACCCAAAATGATGACGATGACTAAAAAAAAAGAATCAGTTTAATTAATAAAAAGACAAAATGCAGACAATAAAACTATACGAAAATCTGAAATGAATTTACAGGTATTACAACGAATAAAATATACAAACTATTGCACAATGGAGGTAAGGAGGACAAATACAGCATAACAGGAGTGCTAACAAAATGTTTGCAAAGTTTATTCAGTTTGAATGGTTTTGTTATTTTTTTTGTAACAGTAAAAGGCAGAAAAGCCAAGACCAAAGACCCACACCCAGCCTACATTACGGCATAAAACCCTTGATAGGCCGGGAAATCAAGTTATCTGTATCTGGGACACAACAGATTTCGATTCCAATCCTTAAAGACGATCAGTTTTGTTACAAAGCTCAACTGACTGAAGATTAGTGTAGTACTGGAATGACATAAATCGCTTCAAAAACAACTGCATGAGTTTCACTGTGAGCTATGCTCCATCTAATACATTTAACATATTTTAAATTAGACAAAATAACACTGTTTAACGTGACACTAACATGACCAAGGAGTGTCAAGCAGCTATTTGCGGTCAAAACAACACAAGCTGATTGGAAGTACAGAAAAAAAGAGGAACTAAAAAAAAAAAAAAAGAGTGACAGAAAGATGACGTAGCTGAAATTTAGCAGTGTACTGGGATATGTCACAATTGTTCGTCTTAATATTACACAACATTTGTGTCCACAATGTAGGACATGAGCATCAATCATTACACAGGAAAATGTACCTGTAATGACCGACCACAACAGCTGTTCCAATGATTCGAGGTTGGATGAACAGATCGTGGTTAAAGCGTTAATAGTACCAGATAAAGAATCTACTGTTAAAAAGAAAACAGCAGATGGAACATAACAACAACAACAACAAAAACTTGTGTATTGTTATGTAGTATGATAATTAAATCATACAAAAACACAGGTTTGAAATGTGCCAGGAAGTACCATCGCCAAAACGCTCACGGACTAAAAAATAGGGCTAACCAAACAATAAATGACAACAGCAATTAAACTACCTTTTTTAAAAGAATCTACCTAAATTCAAAAAGTTCTACTTTGCCGGATTAATAAATTTAGGCTAAACTAAGTGTGCTTTCAGCTACCGACAGGTAATCCTGACTGTTTAAAATTTTAACACATTAAATCTGCAGATGTCTTCAAATAAAAAAACATGAAATTGCGAAAGAAAAAAAAAAGAAGTGTTTTTTTTATCTGTTCTATTTACGGGTTCAAACGATAGCCATTTTACTAACTAGCACAACTGCAGGATTGTGCTTTCAAGCCCACAGATTATGCAGACACAAAATTAGTAACAAATTAAAGACGATGAAAATCTAAATAGCGAAACAAATGAAACATTTACTAATTCCCTCATGGAGGCGCTTATGCAACCAAATTTTATATCACGGCAGAACTCAACAATGAGGATGGCTCAAAAGATGGCCAGTGTGAAATCGTTTTGGCCCCACATCAATCTAACAGAGAATGATTGACAGAATGATCAAAAGATTGAATAAACAAACAAACAAAAGGAATGATAGACTGATAGAACGATAGAAAAACGAACGACAGAACGAACAAATACAAACAATAAAAAAACAGAATGAACAAAAATAAACTATAGAACGAAAGAATTGAATGAACGTTCGAACAATAGATAAACAAGATAATGCATGATAGATAGAACTAATGAACAAATGATAGATAGAATAGAATGATATAAAGATAAAAGCACAAACTAACAGTATAGACTAAAAAAAATGATAAATAGATAGAACGATCAATATAATGACAGAAAATGTTTTGAAAAATATTTCTAGCAAATACTTAAAAGAATTCCTAACTGTTGAGTCCTACAGTGGTATCAACTTTGCTACGCCATTTACTATGAAAAAAAAAAATCAGTGCAGTTTTGCTGAACCTTCTTCTCTACAAAGTAGTAAAAAAAAATCAAATAAAAAAAATCAAATCTCTATCAAACAATACTTCCAGAATCACACTGTCGTTCGTTCAGCTTTACGTCATGTCAAAAGATCCTTACAGACATTTAGTCTGCAGGCGCTGCAGTAATTCCAGTGTGTACCATACTGACTACAACCAGAGCCAGTAAAAGTTATTATTTAGCAGATGCTCTTTATCCAAATCGACTTACAGTACGCTTACAGCAATTTAATTCAGGAAGAAACCTGGAATTAAGTGCCTTGCTCAAGGGCTCGAAAGGAGGGAGTATAGCGTCGGTAATTCAAGTTTCTGGTTCGACCCTACCTGGGATCCAAACACAACTTTCTTAGAGGTTTCTCATTCCTTTTTCCAAACCACTGGAGATAATGATCCGCAGATTACTGCACCAATAAAGGTCTTCAAATGTCCATGGCTCTGCTGATGCACATTTAATCACACAAATACACTTTAAATAAACTATATACTCCATCTGAGAGGTTAATGCAGTGCATGTCGAGTGAATTAGCTGATTTACAAACCATAGGCCGCACTCCTGTACAACAACACAAAAGGACAGAGGTTTAATGGTCTTGCATGTGTTTAATCTTGGTCCATCACGCACGCACACAATCGTTGCTGTAGTGTACAGAAGGGTGGATGTGAGGGGAAGGCAGTTAGGCATTGGACATCTCTGCCTTGCTGAGAGCGATGGCAAGCTCCAGGTCTTCCTGCTCTTGCTGACGGAGTCTCTTTAGCCGTTCCCGTTCCGCTCTCTCGCTTTCCCTCTTCGCCCACTCCATCTGCTGGGCTTCATTCCCAAACTGGGCCGGAAAAACAGGAACACGCCACGTTAAGAACCATTGGTCCCAAACTGGGGATTGCACAATGGTGTGAATCACTGTGGTCAAGCTGTGGTCTGAACTTTTCGGAACAGTGCTCTGCTTTAAATATCAAGTTTACATGTACTAAATGAATAGACAGACACTTATTTGCATATATACAAAGAGCTACACAAATAATAAATACTTAAATGCCAATTTTTACCAAAAATACTTCAGGAGTTACATTGGAAGTCTTCAAAAAATATTTCTGTGCCACTTGCGGCACTGGATTTTTTAGTTACCTCTGTTGCTTGAAAGAAACATGATAATATATCATAGAGAAATTTGAAAGTAGTTTTCAAAAAACTAGCTATTTTTGACTGAGAACGCCAAATTAAACAGCACAAGGGTTTAAAGTGTGTAGATTGATCTTGCACGTGTACAAATGCAAAATTTGCAAAAGCATGCATGAACATTTTCTTTGCCAAATTATTCAGTGACCTTCATTTGTGATTGCAAAACGGCAAAATTCGCATCATTTTCAGACAGATCTTACCTTAATTCGGTCAGTTCCTGCAAGAGAGGAATGGATTACAAAAAAAAAAACACAAAAGAGATTTACACCAAACTAACACACAACCATCCACCAAACGCACACACACAAATGCTGATTGAACACCAACAGACCACTACCACTGATGACTCATGATGGACCTTTTTAATTGGTCGTTAATAGCGAATGATGTCATGGACAGGAAAATGAACATGCATTGATCTCATGCAGCAAGATAATGACAGAAGGAAAAGGCATTACAAAGCTTTTTCAATTGAGAGCTTCAAATCGTGTACAGAGATACATATGCGTAATTTATGCGACATAACATGCACACTTACTTGACTACAGGTGAATGAGAGCATTGCTAAACCACCCTGAAGGACGGAAAAACTGAATTTTAACTTTTTTTGGTAATGCCATGCATCAACTACAGCTACAACTTAATTATAATTTGTTAAAAATGAACAATTTAATACAAAAATAAGTTTAAAAATTAAATTAAAATGTGTTAAAATGGCTACATTTTTGTAATCCAAATTGTAAAAAATATATAAAAAATTTAATACAAGGTTATAATCCCATAGGCATTTCGTAAACATACATGTTTTTATTGTAAATGATGCAGAAAGTTTTTTGTTACGTAACAAATCAGAGATGGTTTAGCAAGTCTATTGCACCCAAGTCATGCACAGCGCTACTAAGGACAGGAGGCAGGGCAGATGAAGATGACGCTACATCAAACATTGTGGCTCTAGGATCAAGCGAATTTGCTGTATGGCGCACACAGTGATCCCATGCGGAGGAAAACAACAGCCTGAGAGCTGAGTAGTGATACTGACACTTCCCATGTCAAACGATCTCCCTTTATTAAATTTGAAACGGGACATAGCGTTCATTTTTCTGAAAACTTTGACTTCAATATCCTCCTTTAGTAAACAGGTTTACTAAATCTTCTATGTGATTTCAAACACGAGGATAAAGGTTTAAGTGAGCTGAAAATACATCGGTTGAGATAAGATCAAGATGACGATTATACTTGTTCCACTAACTTGTGGAAGTGTGACCACACGGCAGATGTGTCAATACAATCTTCCTACACTTCTTGAAATATGACCTGATGGCTGATAAGGAAACGGTGAGAACCAAAGCTAGTTTTTAGAAACAAAAATACATTACAAGGATGAGAAGTTTGATGAAAGAAAGAAAAAAAAGAGAGAAAGAAAGAAAGAAAGAGAGAGAGAAAGAAAGAAAGCTAACAAAAGCACTTTCACGATAGTAACATTAATTTACACTGGGTAACTCAATACCACACTGACAATTTGTTTGAGTGAACGAATGTTTGGGACGTTTACAAAACAAAAGTTTATTTTGGTTGCCAATCAGATGATGCAGCAGGATTATGTTTAAGTGAACTAATTTTCGAGAAGCAAAAAAATTGCAATTTCTGTTAGGAAACAATCAATCCAACGTTTCGGACAATGAGGCTAAAATATTGAAAATAGACACATTGGTGAAACGATAAACAAGACGTTTTGTTCAAATGAACAAACTATCAACATTTTTATTATATTACAAACACTGATGTTTTTTTTTTAAACCAAAAAGTTTAAGAGAAATTACATTTCTCTTTTAGGAAATGATCAGAAGGTCCAACTTTGTGGACTATGAGGCAAAAATACTGACGATGGATAAAGTGCTTAAACAAATACGGAGTTTAAATAAACTAGCTAGATTTGAGACAAAATTACTGATATTACAAACTTTGATTATACTACAAACACTGATATTTAAGCAAAACAATTGTTCCAAGAAAATGTGTTTCTCTTAGGAGCCAATCAGATGGCTCATTTTGCAGACAAAAAAGGGAAAATACTAACATCAGACACATCCATAACACTAACACTGACATTTTAAGCTAACAAACTTTCGTGTTAAAATTATTCCTCTTCACATGTGAATTAGAAGGTTCACACTTGTCTATATAGGGAAAATACTAACATCCGGAATATAGATTATATCGACGTTTTGTTTGAGCGTTTTGTTTTGAAATTTCTGAGATTATTTTAGGAGCCAATTAGATGGTCCACTTCGCAGACGATTAAGCGAAAATACTGACATTACACATACATTTTAGTATAACCACTGACATTTTATGAAAACAAACTTATGTGTTGCAAGAAAACTTGCATCTGTATTAGATTTAAAAAAAAAAAAAATACTGACATTGTGCACATAGTAACGATAAGCACTGACTTTTTTTGTATGTCACTTAAAATTCACAAGTTAATAGGAAAATATCATCATATACAAGTTGCTATATGATTTTTAACCTCGTTTTGCATAGGTTTTTGCGAACATTTACCACCAAACTAAAATTAGCGTAAACTATACACTAACTCTTGATTTGAAGTACATTCAAACAAGACTTTAACTTTGCTTCTGAATGAAAATTGCAGCTTGAACAGAGTTCCTTTGAAGAACAAGATACATTTGCATAAAAGCTTACAAAAAAGTCACAGAAGAACAGCGAGAAGCCACATTAGCTTAGCCGAGAGCACTTGGTATCACCAAGTGTGACTGCTCCTCTTCCCACAAGCCCATGCAAACGCTGAGCAAAACGACAGATGACATCATAGCCATGTGCACCACAAACAACTGTATTCGAGTCACTGAAAGAGATAGAGATGATGTCTGGCTGCTAGATTAGGGCTAATTATCCAGAATTTTGTGCGTTGGTGAGTTAATCACAGATAGATGGACTGCAGACATGAAGGAAACTAAATGAGGAGCTGGCACAAGGCGACAGACTGAGCGAAACAGAAGCCAATGGTGCGGTCTGCTCTAGAAAACCTCACTGATAATATCACTATGTAGCAGTTTTTTTCTGTTGTTGGTTGGTTTTGTTTCGATTTAGGAAAGAATCAAGTGGACCGGACAAGAGAAGAGTATCACTAAGCTCAACTTACAGAGCTGAAGTCTGCAAAACCCAATGAAGAGTCTTTAGAGGCTTTACTTGAGGCAGATGGAGCAAATGGGTCTTTGCCACTAAACGGATCTCCCACCCCCTTTTTACTCTGAAACGGATCAGCAGGGTCGGCACTGAAGGGCTGGAAAGGATCACTTGTCTTGGCCGAATCGGCAGATCCGGGCACGTTTACTGGAGTGCTTTTACCTGTTGAAAAACAGCAGTTTTCATTTTGAATGTCCAAGTCAACCGTAGCATTTCATTTTCATCAAGCTAAATGAAAATTAATTGGTCCTGTATAACTTTATAATAAGCATCTCACAAATTCCAATTGCTTTATTTACTAAGCAATAATAGAACACATACAGCAGTATCTCATTAAAAAAACTGTTTATGGCAGTTGAACCTACAACCATTTGTTTACCAACCCAGATCTTTAACCACTACACCACAACACCTCCACCCATTTGATAAAAGCAAGAGAAAACCAGTGTTTAAGCAACATGTAATGTATAATGTGTGATGATTTTAAGACATTTAAAAAAACATCATTAATATTATAATATTTAACATATATAACGTTATTGTTTTAAAAGAACTTAATATTAATCAGTAAAGACAATTTGGCAGTAAAGACATTTATAATGTTATTAAAGATTTCGATTCAGTTCTTTTAAACTTTGTATTCAAAGAATCCTGTTAAAAATATATCACAGTTCACACTAAAATATTTTCAAAAAATTATTGAACAGCAAATCAGCATATTAGAATAATTTCTGAAAGATCATGTGACACTGAAAAATGGAGTAATGACTGCTGAAAATGCATCACAGGAATAAATAAACGTATTCAAATAATAGAGAGCTATTTAAAATTGTAATAAAATGTCATAATATTCTTTTTTTTACTTTACTTTTAATAAAAAATAAAGTAGCCTTGGTGAATATAAGATACTTCTACAACATAAAAAAAACTCTTACTGACCCATAAACTTTGGAACAGTAATGTAATTATTTCTCAAATTAACACATTTTTGTAATAATATTAAATACTAATCAAACACTTGTCATTTCACATATCCTTCCGAAGCTCAACCAAAAAACCCACAGTGGTTCAAGCGTGTATGATGCGGTAACTCGGCTTCAATTCAAAACAACGCTGAACTTTCTGTCTCTTTGTACACATCCAATAAGAGTTATTGTTTTACAGGAAAGCAGAATCCTTGAACAAGCAATTGGCTTAATATAGAAATTTGCCCTAGAAAAAAAAAGTGAAGTAATCACAAACAAGCGAGGACCTACGGAATTAAAAATGCTTACGCACAATTTTTATATTTTTTTGCCAAGACTGGCATTCACTTACTCGTGAGAACTTTAACTGGTTGCTGGTTCCTCTAAAGGTGTTAACCGCATGTTCAATAGGGCTGTTATTTATACCAGACCAGCAATCAGTTTCTTTCTGTCAGTAAACGGAATACTAAACCACAAAAAAAAAAAATAAGACTCCACCCTGCTGAGGGAAAGAGGTCAAAAAAAAGCCATGCTCTTTAATAATACACTGCCTTAACAAAAATGAATGAATTGTAAATTTAAAAAAAAATATATATATATATATATATATATATATATTTTAGTTTGGGTTTTAAAATGGTTTTGTCTTTCCAGACAAAACATATACATTAATTAGCAAAATACTGCATATTTTTAATGTTACTTTTACATTTTATGTAATCTGTTAACTTACTATTGTCATTGTGCACATAACTGCTAAAAAGTTTTTTACATTATGTTGGATACACACAGTTTAACTCCACTTACAATGTACAAAATGTGATTTTTAAAGGAGAACAAGGGTAAAACGTGAAATACGGTAAAAAATTGTGGCAGCAAGGCCACACTACCCACTAAAGTGTGTAAACACACACCAACACACACACAGGAAGTGGGGAGGGGTGTGTAGATCATCGCACGATGCTGGCAGTGCAGGCTAACCACAGATCATCGAAGCATGTTAACTATACCACTCTGAGTGCACCGAACAAACCTGCTTCTCTAACCTGCGAACCAAATTTTTAACTTTGGTTACACCAGGAAAGCACTCCCTTGTTTTCTAGGTTGAAAAATATTTAAATGTTGCTGAAAAAAAAAAAAACTGAAAAAAAAGAGTGAGTTGCACAGATTCGCCTTTCCTCCAACTGCCGACTGGAGGGAGGAAACAGCGCAGGTTTCGTTTTCTCCATGTAACAAATTTATCTTCCATTCAGGTTTTTTTCGTGCACCATTTTGGAATTGGATAGAGATAGGACTCAGCCACTGTGCATTAATAAACTAAAAGAAAAAAAATGAAAAGCTTAAGCAAACATATCAAGGTTGTACCTCAGTTTCCTGTTGACAACTGATGAAGTCTTAGATATCATGGACAGTAAAAAATTGAGTTTACTTGAGCTTCTTAAGAGCTTAATAAAAGACTTCAACAACATGAACGTGTGAGCTGTGGTCATCAGCTTTTTGTTCAAAGCTGTTTTGTTCTCACTGCTTACAAACAACTAGTTGAAAGAGATGTAGTGATGCTACACTTTGAATATTTTTGTCTTCTTCAATGTGAGTGCCAGAAGCGTAGCGAAGGATCCACCCAAACAACATTCTCTAGGTCTTTCATGTTGGCTATTTAGATTGCTTGTTTTGTCTACATTTTGTTTACTGCGCCAATTAGCTGTGTATTTGTAGTAATCGTTTAATTTGACATACTAGCTTAAAAACCTTATATGGTTGTACATGAATATAAACTTTTAGAAAAGGGTCCATGATTGTTTTGGGCCTTGAACTGTAAGGATTAATGCTTACCGCTAGGTGGTTTGGGTCGCGGTGGTATGCTTTTCTTGGGTGGGAGAGCTGGCATGTCTTGTTTTCGGCTGAAGGGGTCGTCTACAAAGTCCTATATTACATCGCAGTGGAAAGGAGAAGCGATGGGCTATTATCAGATACATAATGGTGCAAACCGCGCAAATTATGAGTGGGACATCAATCATAACCACATCTAAAAAATTTAATGTTGCAAAAGTGTGAGAAAGTAAAGTTTCACTATCAGGGCTCAACGCTAAGGATTTTTGCCTGCTACAGTATTGTCTCCTCTTTGCATTCATCTTCAGCATTGCTTGCCTCTGTTAATGGCCATTTAAAAACTAAATATAATAATAACAACATAATATTGAAAAATTATTGTGATTCAGTTTGTGTGCAACCACGGAACAGAGATCATCTGAAATAAAGCAAAAAATGCCCAGTCGATCGGTGCATCTTTACTCTACTGTATAAATCAAATATAGATAAATCATTGTTAAAACTACAAAGTTACTCACCGAGATGGGTAATTTGACATATTTTTGTACATATAGACATATATATATATCCGTTCTAGTAAAAGAAAGACACGGAAAGAAGCTGAACTCGGGGCTCTGGTGGAGGTGTCTGTGCGCGCGTTGTATATACAGGACAGAGCACGGGAGTACTGAATGGAGTTTCGCGCCTTGCTGGAATGCTTTTTTGCTTAATTTGTTTAATTAATAAGGCTTAAAAACCGATGCAAATGATCAACTTTTTGTGACGACGATGAAGTTGCCCGATCGGGCAAGTGACAAATCCGTCAACTATCCCGAGCGTATTTCATGCTGGCCCCGGACCATCAGGCAGTCCTTATTGTCGAGCCCTGACTTTTCTTAAGATGCAAATGTAAAATGTAAAAAAAGTGTTTATTACCTTTGACATTTGGCTGAAGTCTGCAAATCCGCTGTTGCTGCCGAATGAACTGCTTCCAAAAGGGTCCAAAGTACCAAAGAAATCTGGAATTGGCAGAGAAAAACAATGAGGCAATAGTATAACAAGTCAAGAAAGTGGAAAAACCTGGCCAAAAACCGATTTTGCAAGACGTTTTTATTTAACTCAACAACACAAGCCATCAAAATAACCACACTTTTATTGAAAATAACAAAACTGGACAGAAAATATATTAATATTAAATATCAATATCAATTATTTTTATTCAGTTCTATGCAAAAGAATCAGAATACACGTAGTAGTGACTACGGCAAATTAGCTTCACTCCCGTAGTAGACCGTTACAATGTACATGTCACGAAGTAGCACTTAAATTCGCTCATGCGTAAACGTACTTTCTTTGCCGTTGCCGCTCCATCAGCTGTTGTTACTTTAATCAGTCCCTAATAATATTTGATGATACTTGAACACAATAGTACATTAAATAAAAAATACTTGTATTTTATTTAGCAATTTAAAATTGCATAAAGAACAAGGGTCACAGAAATTTTTATTCAATCAGTTTTACTGACTTATTTTTGGTTTTAATACAAAAATTAAAAAAAAAAAAATACTTTTTTTTTTAATACCAATACATTTTATTTGTTCAGTATAACTGAAAATAAGCTACCAAAAAAAAAAAAAAAAACTGGCAAAAATACAAAAAAATGTTTCTTTCACCATAATGTTAAATGAAAATAAGTAAATAAATAAATATTTAATTTAAAATAATATTATGGTGAAGGGTTGGAAAATTACTTATATGACTGCTTTTACGGACTTATTTTTAATTTTACTAAATATAATAATAATTAATTACCTTTAAATAAATTAGTGATTTTTTTCTATTTAAAATAATATTATGGTCAATGATCACTGAAGTACTTATCTGACCACTTTTAATAAGAGCATTCAATTTATTTTATTGTCACTCAAATATATACTTTATTGGCCTTAATTACAATAGTAATAGGATCAAACAAAAATGCACACTGAAGCCATCAAAAAGGAATATTCATTTTCCATTTCAAAAAGTCAAAAACAAAAATGTAAAGCATTTTTACAGTTTGCTTTGTTGTCTTTGTGTTTCTGTTTTGCCTTCAACCCACAGGTTTGAAAAAAAAAATGTGTTGAGCATTTCCTGGCATCACCTCAGTGTTCCACAATGCTGCAACAAAACGCTGCATTAACTGTTCACCGAAACAGCAGAAGAATATAACGTGGGTGCCAAAGAGGCCTGCGAGAGGACGCAGTGCATGGGAACTCTTTTGACAGCTTCTTTACACGTGTTCTCTCAAACTGCTCTCTGAGTGGCCTTTGGAGAAAAAAAAATGACAAAAGTGTCGCCACTGGGCATGGGGTGTGAATGTATCATATTGCTTGTGTTGTGTAATGCACCCCAAGCATGTCCCTCAAGGCGTTTGTGAGGAAACAAGGTATTTTCAGCTTCAGAGTTTTTTTGTTTTTTACAGTTTCAGAGGTTTAAGTTCTGCTGCATGCAAAGATGAAGAGGCCAATCTTTGCACGGCATCTTCAAAGGAAGGGAGTGGCAGAGATGTTATGATTCAGCAAAATAAGTGAGAGACACATGCAGACTGTACCTTGGCCCTTTGGTTTGGGGCTGGTGGAGCTGAAGGGGTCATTACTTGAGAAATTATGACTCTATAAGACAGAAGGGAAGAGAGAGTTGAGAAAGAAGTAAGAGAAGAAGGGGAATAATGTGATGTTGTTGGTTTTCTGGGTACCTTTGAGGGAAGTGTGGCACTTTTGCTAAAAGGATCAGCATTGCTGAAGGGGTCTGGCTTCGAGGGTTTCTTGAAGAAATCTTCAGAAGAGTTCCTAAATGGGTCGGCCTCTTTGAAAGGGTCTACACCGAAAGGATCTAAACGATTTTACAAATGAACGTGACTGTCATGGAAAAGCCTTGCATTTGAATAACAGCATTTACAGCATATCACTTCATCATGTATACTCAGCCCAATTTGATGAGAGTTGGGGAACTGAAAGCCTTATATATTACCAAGGGGAACTGTGCCAAGATACGTGAACAAAAAGTGTAATACCATGAAGATTTGGGCAAGTTTTTATGAAAAACTGAACTGAAATGTGGCCAATTGTGTGTGTATATATATGTGTCTAATTATATACTTTATATTTAACTTAATCATTTTCGGACTTGGCTGAACAGTATGCATACTAATAACAAATATTTTTAGAATGGATTTAGCATGGATATTACACTGATGCAGTATGCATCTAAATATACATTTAGTTAGTAACAGATATATTTCTTTGATATCTTCTAAGTTCAAAGTTCAACACTGGAGCGGCGCTTCATGTATTTCGATGGACTGGATACCTGCAACTGTGGAGGCCTGCTTTGAGAATGGGTCATTCTGGAATGGATCGCCTACAACAAACAAAGAGAAAGCAGGAGATGCGTTTAGTAGCTACTACAATGGCTTCAAAAGCTTGGCTCCAGAATGTGCCACACAAGCACCAGTAAACAGGAATCTGAGTTTACTGTTTACTGTTCGTACAGCATCCAAACCCATCTCTATGGAAGGGAGGTATTTGATTTGAGCAGAACAAAAGGGAATAATAAAAATACATATATATTTATAAAAACATGACTTACTTTTGAACGGGTCTGTTTTAAATGGGTCTTCAGACTGGAAGGGGTCCATGTGCATCTCCTGCGGGGCGCTGTTGAACACAGTGGTTTTCACCTTGAAAGGATCTTCCTGTAATGGGTTTAAACATACAAGACTCTAGATGTCTGCTTTCACAAGAAAGCACTATCCATTCAGAAAAGAAAAAACAAACACTTGAAATGAAAACCCTGAAGTATACATTTCAGTCATTTTGGGCCTACAATTTGCAGTTTAAGCCAGCACCTCAGCTGTTCCAAATAACATAAGAAGCTCGCTTAATAGTGCTGGGTTTCCAAATTGTACCTTTGCATGCAAGGCACAATTCAGAAAGAAAAGCAAGCAAGGTTCTCAACAGGAGTTCAATCGCAATCACACAAGGAGTGAGCTTCATCATTCTTTAGAAATACTCTGGGTTTTCAAATTAAATAAATAAAAAAATACAATAAGTGACAAATAACTATGCAATTATGAAACGTATTATAATCATAAAGAAATGTATGCAGTCAGGCCTGTTTCAATTTAAAATACACGTGTATATGTGACTGTGTATGTGTATGTATGTGTGTGTGTGTGTGTGTGTGTGTGTGTGTGTGTGTGTGTGAAATAAATAAAAAAGTACATTTATTAATTTTATTTTATTTTTAAATGCTTAACTGCTTATAGTATTATTTCTATATATTATTTATATAAATATTTATTAAATAACAATAATAACAAAAACAATTACATAACATATAAAAGTGTGTTATTGTTTTCTTAAATAAAAAAGTTAAAAATATATTAAAATATATGTTAATTACTATTAAAAAAAAAAATATATATATATATATATATATATATATATAAATATATAAATATATATATATATATATATATATATATATATATATATATATATATATATATATATATATGAGTAGTACATTTATATTAGATTTAGCAGATGCTTTTATTAAAAATATATGTGATTTCTTTTATTGCGATTCTAAGTACTAAATTTGGAGAGGAGCTTAAAATACAATGTAAAGTTTCTCACTATGGCTCCGAAACCGCCATTCTCCTTCTCTGGAAAGCCTTCGCTCATGTCGGCCAGGTTGGTCATGCTGCCGCCGTGGGTTCCGTTCAGGGTGCTGCTGTACTGCTCAATGCTCTTGCTGATCTCGTGTTGGCTGTCCTGGATCTGGGAGAGTTTACTCCGAGCCTGCAGCATACACCAGTTTGATCCATCACATACTGAAATGCTTAGCACATTTTCTTTGAATTATTAGAGTTGTAGAGCTGCCTAAAGAGTTGTAAGCAACCATACATGCATTTCAAATAAGGACATCGGTAGGTGTTCGTCGCCCCTAGTGGTTTGAATATAAAATGCTCTGAAGGCACAACCTGGTTGATCTCGTCCTGTGTGGCTCTGAGGGACTTTATGATGGTTTCGAGCTGAATCCTGCCAGCTTGTAGACTCTGCTCTAGCTGAGCTTCCTCCTGCTGCAGACGGTTCAGGTCAGACTTGGCCCGGCCCAGCTCTTCCTCTTGGCTCTGCAGGTCCGACTCCTGCGAGTGGATCTGGGACTGCAGGGATGAGATCTGAACAGAAAACGATTGGATGTGTTTAATGTTTACTGGCTGAGGATCTTGTATTAATCTGGTCTTCTCAAGGTTTTCGCTCACCATTTGCGACTCTTCCTGGCACTTCTGCCGCACGTCATTAAGCATGTCTTCCAGCTTTGCCTTCTGCTGGTCCATTTCCTCCAGCCGGTCCTGAGCATCCTGCTTCTGTGCCTCAAGCTCCTGCAGGGTTGAGGTCTCTCGGTCCAGATCGTTCTGCATCTCCTGTCAATCAAACCAAATTCAGTTCATAATGAAGCCAACATACCTTGTCATGACAAGGTAAAAAAAAAAAAAAAAAAAAAAATTATATATATATATATATATATATATATATATATATATATATATATATATATATATATATATATATATATATATATAATTATATTAACAATTAAGAATAAAATACTAAAAATAAAAATACTTATTAATAATAATTTAAATTTGTTAAAATGTATATATTTAACAGAATAAGTAAAATAATTGTACATTTATTATATAAATAACTCTTTAAATATATTTTAATTATATTTTATAATACAAATCATAATACAATTATTAGTTTTATTAAATTTATAATAATAAAATACATTTATGAATGCATTTACTTTTAAATATTAATAACACTAAGAATATATTGTATTTATAAAATACAATGTTATCTATATTAAAATGCTTCTAAATAAATGAATCATGCTTTAGATATATTTTTAATTCATAGATTTATCATAGAATATAACAAAATAACATACATTAAATATAGAGTTTTGCGACTGTAGTTAAGACACCCTATGACTCAACAGCCTGTAGATCCAGTAATCATTTTCTGTATGACTTATCAGTCTATCACATTGTTCTGAAGGAGTTTCGCATTCTTCTTCTTTATAGCGTTGCTCAAGTTTATTGAGGTTTGTGGGCATTTGTTTATGCGCAGCTCTCACGACAGCTTTGGTTTCAATCAGGATGATGTCTGGACTTTGACTGGACCCCCTTGACTCTGTTCTTTTCCCGCCGGTCTGTTGTAGATGTGCTGGTGTGCTTGGTTTCCACCAATCATGTGCATTAAGGCCAAGCATCTCCTTCTTGGGTTGTCTGCCATTTCTCTGAGCATTACACGGTCTGATCTTGGGGTGAATTTCCTGGGACATCTACTTCTGGGAGGATTGGTGTTGGTTTTTAAATAATCTTCCTCACTGTAGAATGATGGGCTTCAAATTGTTTGGAAATGGCCATCTTACTCTTCTCAGATTGATGGCAGCAACAATTACTTGATCATTGCTGATGTCTTTCCTCTTTGGCATTGTGTTAGCTCACACAATGAAGGCTCAGACCAACAAACTGCCAAAACGCATGACTTATGGAGCTGCTCACACTTGCTGATGATCAGTTAATCAGTTAAATAATTCCTACGTTAACATTAAAGCGTTAGTTCACCCAAAAATTATGTCATTAATAACTCACCCTCATGTCGTTCCAAACCCGTGAGACCTCCGTTTATCTTCGGAAAACAGTTTAAGATATTTTAGATTTAGTCCGAGAGCTCTCAGTCCCTCCATTGAAGCTGTGTGTACGGTATACTGTCCATGTCCAGAAAAGTAAGAAAAACATCATCGAAGTAGTCCATGTGACATCAGAGGGTCAGTTAGAATATTTTGAAGCATCGAAAATACATTTTGGTCCAAAAATAGCAAAAACTACGACTTTATTCAGCATTGTCTTCTCTTCCGTGTCTGTTGTGAGAGAGCTCAAAACAAAGCAGTTTGTTATATCCGGTTCGCGAACGAATCATTCGATGTAGCCGGATCTTTTTGAACCAGTTCACCAAATCGAACAGAATCCTTTTAAACGGTTCGTGTATCCAATACACATTAATCCACAAATTACTTAAGCTGTTCACTTTTTTAATGTGGCTGACACTAGCTCTGAGTTAAAACAAACCAATATCCCAGAGTAATTCATTTACTCAAACAGTACACTGACTGAACTGCTGAACAACGAGCCGAGCCAGATAACGAACAATAGACTCTATACAATAGAACAATAGAACAGTAGTTCTTTTGGACAGTTAGATTCAATAGAATCAATAGATAGCACAGAATCAGTTCAGAATCAATCACCAAAAGAATCAGTTCAATTCAGACGCTCTGTGTGTCGGCCTGCTTCACGCTGAATCACACATGCGCAGTAAAATCAGCTCCTCGGTTCTCGAATCGGACGTCTGACAGAAACGGTTCTTGACTCGTGAACGAGTCAATGTTTTGTTTGTTATCTGGCTCGGCTCGGTGTTCATCTTCAGTTCTCTCTTCATAGCAGTTCAGTCAATGTACTGTTTGAGTACACAAATTACTGCGGGATATTGGTTTGTTTTAACTCAGAGGGAGTGTCATCTGTGGATTAATGCTTATTGGAGACGCAAACCATTTAAAACGATTCAGTTCGATTTGGTGAACTGGTTCAAGAAGATCCGGTTACATCGAATGATTCGTTCACGAACCGGATGTGACAAACTGTTTTGTTTTGAACTCTCTCACAACAGACACGGAAGAGAAGACAATGCTGAATAAAGTCATAGTTTTTGCTATTTTTGGACCAAAATATATTTTCACTGCTTCTAAATATTCTAACTGACCCTCTGATGTCACATGGACTACTTTGATGATGTTTTTCTTACCTTTCTGGACATGGACAGTATACCGTACACACAGCTTCAATGGAGGGACAGAGAGCTCTCGGACTAAATCTAAAATATCTTAAACTGTGTTCCGAAGATAAACGGCGGTCTTACGGGTTTGGAACGACATGAGGGTAAGTTATTAATGACATAATTTTCATTTTTGGGTGAACCAACCCTTTAAGGGTGCCCTAACTTTTTAACACAATATAACATTACATCTAAACTATTATGTGTTACTATTTAACTGTTAAATATTTTTATATTTGTATTGTATATACTAAATGTTTTCTACATTGAATATTTTAATAATAATATAAAAATTATAATACAAATAATAACATTGATTTATTTTAGTATATGAATATATTTATGAATGTATTTTTAAATATGAGTAATACTAATAATTTATAAGTACATTTCATAATCATAATATAAAGAACAATACAATTATCTATATAATTGTAGTTATAAATTATATACTTTCTGTAATATTTTTTTATGTATTTATATATTAAAATCTGCTAATGATCCTTTAGGTATACTTTTAATTTATAATTTATCACTGGCTAATAAAAAATAATAAAATACTTCAAACAATATCAACTTTACATACACTTTTATATAATAATTATATATTTGTATATATTTTTTAGGATATAATTATAATAATAACAATAATAATAAAAATTACTTATAATAAAATAATTTTTAAATATATTGTATATAATCCTGTGAAGTGAACTACATCTTATAATTGTTCAAATAAATGTACTGTATACTACTACTAATAATAGCACTGCCAGGTTTACCTGAACCTCTGTGGTCTTGTGTCTGATCGCCTCCTCCGCTTCTCTGATGTCTTGTTCCAAAGTGTATTTCTCTCTGTTGAAATGATAGAACAAGAGACACAAAATCTTTTATCAACTGCTGGCAACATTCCTCATACCTGCCTCCTTCACACACAAAATCTGTCACACACACAAAACAAAAACCCTGACAGCCAAGAGAAGGTTTTACCTGAGTGTGTCCCAGTGTGTGAAAGCAAGAGTGCTGAGGCAGCATGAATAAGCAAGTGAAACAAGAGATTTCGTAAAGAAAACAAACATGTTAAACGGACACTGTGAAGAGGGGAAGGAGGTCAGATGAGGATTTTTTTAGGCAGAGGGAAACTCATCCACCACCAAGGGCTCTCAGGTACCTTTCCTCTTTCTTTGAAGGGTGTGTGTTAGCATGAGAGTCAGTTTAGGGTCATCTATAAGGCAACTGTTCAGAAAAGGACAAATATGCTAGACTTGAGACCCTTTAATACTGCGATTCCGGAAAATACACGGGTAATGTGTCCTGGCAATTGTTCCCGGGTCACTAGATTTTGCACTTTCACACTGCCAGTGATTACCCGGAATATGTGCGTGCGTTCACACACAACCCATAAAGGTCCCGTAAAGACACGTGACATCAGGATATTACGTGTAATTTACGAGTCGAAAACGTTAGGCATCTTAACTTTTACTGAAGCTGGCAAACGATCTCAGATTCAGCGCGGATAGTGAGGAGCTAACTGATCTCTGCTTCATTACAGTTTGCACATATTTTTTCATCGCGAACGTTGATCTTCCTTCAAAACACCCGGTAAAAGAGTCGTGCGATAACGTGCGCAATTGCTACAACACAGCATTAGTTCTGGCTTTTGTTCACACAGCGCTCGTTCCGGGACTGCACCCGGTATTGTTACTAGGTCCCCGACCCGGGATCAGTCCCGGAATCAATCCTGGGACGTGTTTGTGTTCACACAGAAGGCAACCCGACAATGTTCCGTAATTTTTTTCCGTCAAAAACTGAAACTTAAAAAAATATATCTCCAGGCTGTAAAGCAGTTTGTTTACAATACACAAATACTACCTAAAAATCGGTCTAAAAATATAACCTAACAAAATATTCACACTCTGCACAGCTGCTGATTATTAAATTTTTTTGCAGTACCTAAGAGGAATAGTTAAAAATACTGTTTGCTGTCTGTTGTGTTTATTTTTCTGAGTATGATTCAGAAGAATTCAGAGAACCAGAAGAGATTTACATTTCTACACAAGGACAAACAGTTATTAAAACGCTTTACCTGCTTGCTTTCACAAGTTCAACAACACTAAAAGAAATCAAAATGTTTTAAATATAACTTTACACTTTAAAAATACTTTTATAACACATTTATTAAAATAAAATAAACATTAAAACTTGTATAATATTAACACTACATATTTTTATATATTATACATTTACATAGTTTTATAAATTTTTCAAATATTTTTTAAATAGTTTTTTGTATTTTCTATTTAATTTTTTTAAAAGGTTAAGTAATTTGTTATGCTTTTGACTTTTCTTTTTTAAGAATATGTCAAAAATATTTGTTTAAGATATAATTTTTGTGACATTACATAATGTCTGTATGGTCACTATTAAGTCCTTTCTGAAATAACTTCTAATTTAAAAAAATAATAATATCTTATAAAAAAGAATAATAATAATAATGCAAAAAAAATGTGTGTGTATATCATAATTAAATAAAATTAAAGAAAAAATATTATATAAATAAAAGTGATTTTTTTTAATGCCGGTGTACTGCATTACCTCTGCAGGTGAGCGATCTCTTGACTTATATCGTCCAGTTCTTTAATCCCGGTGAACTCGCCTGAACCCACAGAGCTGGAGCTGTCCTGTATGAGGAGGTCCAGCACATTAAATCAGTCCTGCTGCATCTGAACCACACATAAGCACAGCACCACACACACAGAAGGGTAGAGAACACCAAGGAGCCACCACACGGGAGAAGAGACCAGCTTGTCTTCCACCTCTGCTGTTCAAAACATGGGGAAGTCAAGACACCGCACCATTTCACAGCACTGGATCCGTCACAAATGCTTTTCAACTCCCCGTCTCCACTAACCCACCATCGAAAGCATTTGTTCAGGCTTTTCCAAACACTACCTACCCAGAACTTGAACATTATTGCCTGATTTTAGCCAGTGATAACGGCATAAAACATCAGCAGCATTGAAATGTGGATGGAAAGGAACAGAAGATTGTTTGGTAAGCTTTTGGAAATGTTGTAAACTGTTGCGCTTGTGATAAGATGTTAGTGGCTCTCTTGATGTATTGTGAACGTCTACTGTCATCTACGTCTAGGGTTTGAAATCCTAGCAGTAGAAATACGACAAATGATACTCAAGTTGATATACATTGAATGAAAGAACAAGGAAAGGGATTGTTTACCCGGCGCATCTCAGTCAGTGCCATGTCAGAGCCTACTGGTGTCATATAACCCGACAAACTCTGAAAAAACAGGAAGCGCTTCAAATGAGGGACAGTAATACAGCTTCACATTACATTACACTACTAAAGGTCTGTATAGTAAGCAGAATAGTTGTTTAATGTACTGGAGATAATGTGTAAATCTAAAAAACAAAAAACAAAAAAACACGATGCTATAAAAAAAACTATTTAAATTATCATGATTTAATAAAAAAAAAAAAAAAAAAAAAAAATGACATTTATCTGGACATGATTTTTCCATTACTGTTTTAAAGTAAGGAGATTTTGTTATCAGAATAAAACATATTTTCATTCATGTAATCAATTTTATATATTATGACAAATTGAACATATGTTTTGTACAGGCATTATTTTCCTGGAAAATATACAGTATTATTTTGGATTATTAATAATGTATTATTGATTGTGGGGTAAAATATGACCAGGTCAGTGCTGGTTTAATGTGATGGTACTTAAATAACACTCTTTATTAATTTTCATAAGCAATTTTTTTATTTTCGGTTTAGGTTTTATGATTTTGTTTATTCGTCTTTTTTATTTATGTGTGTGTGTTTTTTTTTATTCAGTATTATAAAATAAATTGTATTAAATAATTTATTAAATTGTATTTATATTTAATTTTAAAAAAATTATTTCAACCTAACCCAATGCAAAATTTCTAATTACCGTTCAAGTTTACATTTTATATATAACTCTATATATATAACTCTATATATATATATATATATATATATATATATATATATATATATATATATAAATGAATGAAATAATCGTCATAATAATTTTTATGGGATATTAAATTTTTACAATAACAACAATGGACAAGGACTCTTCACTAAAATAATTTCTCAGATACTGCTAATATATTATATCCCAGGATGAAATGAAGTGTGCGGTGATAACTGTGCTAACGTGTCTTACAGGTCCCGGTGTGCTGCGTTCAGATGGTGGGATCATGTCTGGAGTCAGAGCTTGCGGAGGGTCCATGCCTTTGCTCACTTTCTGCTGAACAGTGTTGGGTGTAACGCGTTACAAAGTAACGCGTTACTGTAATAATATTACTTTTTTCAGTAACTAGTAGTGTAAGGCATTACTCGTCTGAAAATGGTAATATTATTACAGTTTTCCCAAGCTAGTTACTTGCGTTACATTTGCCAGTAGCACCTTCATCACACACACAAGGAACACAACACAGAGAACAGAAGGGAAGGGAAGGAGGGCGTGAATGGAACAGTGATTGGTCTGGGTTTGGCACGAGGTATCATTTACCATCACTGATTGGTCGACAGCCGGCAGCAGAGCGGCACGCTCAGACAGATGGGGAAAAATGGAAGCGTCAACAATGGCAAGCTCTTTTTCAGAGGAAGGTTCCCAGCAACAGAAAGCTAGTTTCGACGGGTGGAGATTCAGTAATTATTTTGTAGGAGTGCTCCGATCACGATCGGCCGCTCGTTAATGCGCATCTCAGTAAAGCCGGTTCTTTAATCAGCGGTTTATTCCATCAGGTGCGTGAACCATATGTTCATACAACCGTGCCAATAAACGCTGAAAATGAACTGGATTTGCGCATCTTCTCAGTTAATAACGGCTCTGTGTAGTAACAGCTGCTCTATGTGAAATCACGCACCTGATGGAATTAACCGCTGATTAGAGAACAGGTGTACTGACGAGCAGTAATATAAGTGAGTTGTGTAAACAGTGATTTATGTGACTTCAATTATTTCTTATTAAACTGAAATCGAAAAGTAAAAAGTATTTTTTGGAAAAACCACATCCTAGTGTTAGTCTTCATATGCTGATGAATAGTGTTAACACGGATATAGAAAAATAAGGAGTGCAAGAGATTGATTCCTAATGTCAGTTTATTTTTAATTAATACTATAGTAGTTCGGTTCCCTTTACATCTTTAACTACCCGTTAATTTATCAATTGAATGGGTGACCTATCCTCATTAATAGAGCAAACATTTGTCCCCCCTGAGAGAATTGGCAGGAGCCGCCACTGATAAAGACCCTAAAGAACACTCCTCCTTTGTATGTTCTCCCTCCATCTGATGCATCTCAGGCAATCATAGAGTAATTAAGAAAAAAAGATGTAACTAGTAATATAACTAGTAATATAACTAGTTACTTTCTCCAGGGAGTAATAAAGTAAAGTAAGGCATTACTATTTTTGAGAGTAATATGTAATATGTAATATATTACTTTTTTGAGTAACTAGCCCCAACACTGCTGCTGAATGAGATGCATGGCTAAAGAGAACTGCTCACGTGTGAGTTTGCCCATTTGCCTGGTGTCCGCCAAAGCCCTGACAAAGACAACAGAGGAAGTGATAATTGTACCAAACACAACAGGAAGCGTAAAGAGAAACAAGTGTTAGACGAAAGCACATTTAAATGGTACCAAATATGTGCCAGGAGGTTCTGAGAAAGGCCGGAATGCATGAAGATATCTTTAACTTCTTGGCCGCTTACAAAGCCGTCAAGATCAGTGTCTGTTTTGAGGAAGATGTCGTCATAGCGCCCTCTGTCTGCGACTGGTACCACCCAGTTTACTGAATGCTGAAGATAAGAGTTAAAAACATCAGACCCTCTTCAATTCGTCTGTCCAACATTAACATGGAGATGCACCAATAAAACTGCACCTGTGAGGATTTAATGGTGTGTTTTGGGGACAAACTCCCGGCGCTGTTCAGGGAGTTCATGCTGCCGTGCGAGGGTGTCGAGCGCAGGCTGTCTTTAGGTGGCGGCGGGCTGCCTGGTAACACTGGCACCATGCTGGACAGGGACCCTGAGGACTTCTTCCTTTTGGATGGAGGGATGAGAGAGGAGGGCAGGACTGAGGGGACAGGCTCCTTTTCCAGGGCGCGGTACACCAGATGCATAGCCTGGACAAAAGAAGACGTTTTTAGATGTTTTAAGCTTAAGCAGGAATTGGCTTTCATTTTTTAAAAATAGAATACATATACCGTAATAATTAAAAATTAAATACATTTTTATGTGCATGTGTTTTTAATATTTTAATACACCATTTTTGTGTGTGCATTATTAGAAATAAAAATATAGAGTATAAAAAAATACATACATAAAAAAAAAAAATATATATATATATATATATATATATATATATATATATATATATATATATGTGTGTATATATGTATGTATCTATATATATATATATATATATATATATATATATATATATATATATATATAGATAGATAGATAGATAGATAGATAGATAGCTACACACATACACAGAGCTGGGTAGTAATTGATTACATGTAATCTGGATTAAGTAATCCGATTCCAAAAATAAAGTAAACTTGTAATTACATAAAATTCTAATTTTAAAATACTCTTATTCAAGTCTTTTAATAATTAACTATAACATTTGGATGTTCACGGGTCTCTGACATTGGTTAACATAATAATAATAATAATAAATGTTAAATAATAATAATAAAATATTTCATTTTTTTTTAAGTGTTTCATTTTGATTGATGTTATTTTAAAATCATTAACCTCAATTTTACATGTTAATGATTATCATATTATCTTTTACTTTTTTTTATTACAAAAAATGATTACTCACCACTGCAAACTCATCTTTGTCCAAGTGTCCGTCTTTGTCTATGTCACTCAAATCCCACACCTGATCAGACAGAGTCATTTAATACTAATCATTTTATATGAAATTTCTCCAGAAACATGTTATTAAATTACTTATTATGCATTTTATTATAAATATTAGTGTAATTTTCAGTAACTATTGAAATCTTACCTTTCCGAGCACATCCACAGGAAGTTTGGAGTTTATTAGTACCGGTTTGACCTTCTCACCGGACAGTAATCCATTCACTGGGGCAAGACTTTCAAAAATACCATCAAATTTGCTCTTCTCTTCAGACTGAGAAATAAACACGAAGAGGGTTTATAATAAATACCCATACAATCTTTAGTTATATGTAGTGACACTGAGAAGCTCTTAGGATAACAATGGAAATATCTTACCCGCACCGCCCAGAGGCTCTCACTGGTTGATGTTACAGAACTCAGTGACGGACTACCTTGGTCCTTCTAGAACAGAGATCAGAAACCTGTGAGCTCATACTGCTGGGAAAACTATGATATCGGATCTCAGCACTGACACTTACGAATTTTGGAGGGGGAACAGGGAGGTTTAGACAGGAAAGGTTGATGTCATGTCCACTCTGCGCACAGGCCACAAGTCGCAGAGCAACGTAAAATCCCTGGAAAACAAACCGCACGCCATTCAAGTCAGCACGCAGTTTCAGATCCCGACTGATGCTCTGATAAACCATGACATTTCCTTTACCTGTTTATCCAAAAAACCTTTGCCATCCGGATCAGCTAAATCCCAGATCTGAAGAGACGCAAGCAAGATAATTACAGATTAGGAATATCCAAGCATCATTCCGCACCAAGTTTTACACAGACACCAACCTTTCCTAGTGTGATGTCCGGCAGGCCTGATTTCTTCAAAAACAAGGCAGCCTCTGTAGGTCCGACCCTCCCGGTGTTCCCCGGGTCCACCTTAAAAACACACACACATAAAGATAATGAAATATGGCTTTTTGTAGAGCCCGACCGATTATTATCGGCTGACATGAGCCCGTCACAGATATATCGGTATCGGCATATATGCCACAGATATGCCACCAATATGACATTTTTTTTTACATAACATATAAGGCAGATAAAATGCTTGTAAATGGTGTAATTACTTAGTTTGTCCAGCAGAGCGTGCTCCATTGTTTGCTATTGTCGACCCAGGTCACTGTAGTGACACCAGCCAACGCTTTCACTTCAGTAAGGAGGTCTCTTGTTCGGGCGGCAGCGGACAAGCAGTCAAGCGGTGTCTTCACGACTCAGAGTCAAGCCTTGTCTTAGCGCTAAGTTGCTAACTAGTTTGTGAAATACATAACTTACTGTAAAATTAATAAACAGTCGCCCAATAAGATTCCCTTTTCAATAAAGGTCAGATATAAACATTGAGCCAGTCCCTTAAATCTGCCATGTCACTCGTGGTTATCACATCGTCACATCACATTTCCTAAGTCAGCATAGTTTGTCAGTGCAGTCAGTGACGGAGCAGATTGAAAAGTTTGTATCTTTCTGCAGCCCAATAGACAAGAAATGGTGGAACAATGTCTCCAATGACTTTCACAATGAGCTTATTATACTTGGTTGCTACATCAGTAGGTCCCCATGATTTCTGTGATGCAATCCAGTCATAAAAACGGAATTGACTGTCTAACACGGAATTTTTTGATGAATAAATCTTTTTTTGATTCATTTCTGATGAATAATTAAAAAGCAGGTCAGTGCATTTAAATCAAACACTAGTGTCTGTGAGTATTAACCTGCAAAAAGACTATTTAAATGTCAATCCTCATGTTCATTTAATGACCAGAAAATACACAATGCAGAATTTGTGTTCAGTGCACTGATGCCAGACTCATTTTGGATCATAAAGTTTATTGTTAAATTGTTAAATACGCTTCCTCCTTACATATCTTTGTCACATCATTATAAGTGTTTTATCACCACATTTGAGTGATTGCAAAAAAAACTGTTTATGTATTATATATATATATATATATATATATATATATATATATATATATATATATATATATATATATATATATATATATAAATGTTAATGTAAATACTGTATTCTATATACAGTACCAGTCACACAAATGGACACAGAAAGTGTCCAAACTTTTGACTGGTATTGTACTTTAATATAAAGATAAAGAATATCGGCTCCCTAATATTACTTTCTAATATCGGACCCCAACAACCCATATCGATCGGTCTAGCTTTTTCTTTCCAAAAAAAATATTGAAATATTCTAAAAACAGATCACTCTGTGTTGTTCGCCAACAGAATTATGGCCTTACCTGTCTGTAAAAGTTCTCATATACAGGGTTCCCGCTTGACAGCTAAGAGAGCGAGGAAAAAAAAGAGAATAATAATAATAAATAATATTATTTAATAATAATTAGTATTATGATTAGGTAAAATAATGCACATCGCTGTTATTCTTTACCTAAATTGTTGAAAATTATTAACATTAATTGAAAAAAAAGAGTATAAGATTGAAAAACTTTCTTTAAGTAGTAATATATATATAAAAATAATAAATAAAAAATGATTAAACATTTATCTACAATTTATCTACATTTATCTAAAATGAAAACGAATATTAATATAAAAGTAAAAGCTAATTTAAAATATGAATAACTACTATAATATTAAATAAATAATGCTACACACAATGCAATAATGCAATCAAATAATGCTGTTGATGATATATATATATACACACACACACACACACATATATATATATATATATATATATATATATATATATATATATATATATTCTAATGTGTTGTGCACATGACAAAGCACAAAACAAAATAATTACAAATGAACTAGAATTGAAATAAAAACTTAATATAGTAAAACCTCATTCAAAATATGAATAACTACTGGCATGAATAAAACCAAATATAAATAATACTACAATAACAATGATAAATCCAATATTATCAAATAAAAATTTACATATAAATAATACTCAACAATTAAATTCAATGTAATAATATTTTACGTAATACATTTTTTTGCATTTCTTCCCATACGTGTTGTGCATACACCTGTATTTAATATACAATTCAATCCGTTGCAGTTCATAAGGCAGTACAGTGAGATTACTGATGCTCGCCGCTAAGCTAAACTAGCGGCTCAACATCCGTTATCATGTACAGTATGAGAGCTAACATCTATACTATAATGTTGTTAATTACCATATTGCACCTTGTCCTTGAATTATTGTTCTATGAACACATTCTGCAAGGATGACTTTATACGTAAAGCGCCCTGGCCGTTAGCGTTAGTTTTTAGCGCTTATGATGTTCTGATATATTGCGGCTAGCTATTTGCGTTCGTTAAACTTTGTTTACTCCTGTATTTCTCATTCATATATATGGCAGTTATCTTTAAATGTTCTTGCTACTGAATGTTTATCGATAATTTCACTAAAAACGACATTGTTATTTTTGTATTTTAAAACAAGCATGCGATTTAAAGCGAGCTAATAGGTTAGCAATCTGAGCCCGATCTACGAGGCCCGGGAGATTTTTGCTTAAAATGTCGTTAAAACGACCCGGTAGCGCATTCGATTCGTATCTAATACTTAGATTTATTTCTCTATGATGACGTTTTCCCTCATTATTCCTTTGAAATAAGTGTTTTTAGCTGGTTTTACCTGAGTGAGGGTCGCGAGGGCTGCCATCTTTTCCCTGTTGCTGCGGAAACGGAGGGTGAAGGAATGAGGGGGGGCTCACGGAGATCGGAATGTTCATCCATTCATAAACACACTAACAATAATAATAATAATAATCAGTATTATTGTTATTATTATTATATTAACAATAAATAACAACAACAATAAGAACACTAAGACAATACCAAAAAGAATATTAACAAGAATAATAATAATAATCATTGTTATTGTTATTATATTAACAATAAATAAAAACAACAATAAGAAGAGGAATACTAACAATAATAATAACAACAAAGATAATAATAAATGTCTTAATGTTAAATAGACATATTTAAAATAATAATGAAAATAAATAAATGATAAAATAAAAATAATAATAAAAATAACAAAATCACATAACTAAATTATTGAAACTATAATTAAAATGAAAACTAAAAAATATAACAGTAACAGTTCATATATAATTAAATATTATACTTCTGTACTAAAATAATATTGGCAATGCAATATAATAATAATGTACGTAATTAATATTTTTTATTTATTCTAATATGTGTTGTGCACATAACACTATTTAGTATACAATATATTCCATTACAATTCATAAGAGACTATGTCAAGTAAAAGTAATGATAATAATAACTTACAAACATGTATAAAAGCAAATCACAACTTTAACTTAATCAGTAATAAGGTAAATTAATTACAGGTATTGCAGGTAAATTAGAAGGTTTTAATGCAGTCCTCATTTTTAAGTAGAGTCCTTACCAGGTCAAGAAAATGTGATCATATTACCCCAATTTTACAGTCTCTGCACTGGCCACCCATTAAGTTCTGTCAGTTACAAATTATTATTACTTACCTATAAGACCCTAAATGGTTTAGCTCCTGCATACCTAACTAGCGTTATACCACGCTACAACCCATCTTTCGCCAAGCATTCGAACAATGCATCTCTTAAATTGTGACTGAAGTTGTATCTGATCAAATGTGCATTCTTCTTTAGCTTGGGCTAAACTAATTAATTTTACTTTCTTGGAACAGCAGCTATGCTAATGATGTCTCTATTTGTTTACACAAGCTCCAGTCTGGATCCAGAACACCTGAGAAGAGATGATGCTGACCCTCAGATGACCCCAGATGATGCTAACCCTGAATCAACAATAGAACTAACAAATATTGCTACTATTGATTCATATAATAAATAAATAATAAATATTGTAGTACAAAATATTTATTTTCTGTAAAGTTGTTTTGCAATGATTTGTTTTGTAAAAAGCGCTATACAAATAAACTTGAACTGAACTGAACTGAATAAGTTGCTTAAGATAGACACTTTTTTTTAAAACGCAATAACATTTGGAGAAACTTTAACAAATCTATACATATCAGTAAATAAAACGGTCATATAATCAAAAAAGTATGATTTTTTTAGTGATCTGGCAAACTTTTAACACTTGTCACTAGGGTAATAATTCACATTTTGTCCCATAGTTTAATAATAATAATAATAATAAAAGCTAGTCTAAATACATTAATCTTCCCTTCCAATGAAACTAGAACGATTCAAATATAAATGTAAATATCAGAAAAATCTTCTAAACACCAGTAAATTATTTTTATATTTTTCAAGCAATAAATATGCCATTTTGTGTGCAGAATATTTGATTTTATATTTTTATATTATTCTTTCATGATGATCCATGAAATCAGAATAGCATTTTATTAAAGGTATCAAAACAGTTTAAAAATATACTATTACTATTCACATTCTACAGTTTTTGTATTATAAACAGCCTCAAAACTAAGATAAATTCTAATATTATCGACTCTAGGCATTCAAAAACACTCCGCAAGAAAGCGGGTCCGGTTCCTCTCTTCCGATTGGTCGAGCGCCCCCCTCAACTGGATTCCTATTGGTTGAGCCGTCCTTCTGCAGCGCCCCGCCATTGGAACCTGGAAACAGCGCCACAATTTATTTTCGAGTTGTTGCCTTTGCTGAATGCGTCCGTCTTGTATTCCATTGTTTATTGACAACAACTGGTTTTCTCAATTTTCTGACAAGCCGAACGAGTTTAATTATTAACTCACGGGTCGTTATACGCGGCTTGGCGCGGTTAATACCGCTCGAAGGACAGTTTTAACATTTCTGGTCAGTTGCCACGCTCACACCCAGCAGTGTTCCGACTAAAACACGACGAAGGCATGAGCGAAGCGTTCAAACAGGCTAAAGGTAAGATATTATATATCCTACATCAGTTATAATAAGCTCTTGAACCATATGTTATAGGTTTTCACGTGTTTTTAGTAGAATTGCCATGTTAGCATGTAAGCTAACGTTAAGCCACATAACCTGCCAAACTTACAAAAATACCATAACTGAGTGTCTGAGACGTTTTGAAAACGCGTTATTCAGTGCTAGATCGGATTCATTTAATCTTTAGTTCATTAAAAAAAAAGCTTATTTCCACAGGATGAATCGCGTACAGGTGGATTTTAAAGGGCTGCCAGCCCACATATTGGAGAACAGTGTTCGAGCAGAAAACCTCAGGTAACTAACTAACTTAGTTCTCATGCATTGCACCTAAAACTCTATTTTTAAACTTTTATTATTATTCAATGAAAGTAATATTTTTGTTCACCTTTTTTAAGGTCATCGGACAATGTCCTTACTCCACTGTCATTCCCAAAATCTAAAGTCTCTCTCTGGGATCCATCTCCCAGTGGTGATGTGGTCAGTCTGCATTTCTCATATTACAGGTAATCTTCTGGATAAACCATATTTTTCATTAAAGTGGATGTCACTATCAAATGATATAATAATTACTATTATAGTATTCGTTAATAGTTTAATATTTTTAATTGTAGTAACTGTTTGTTTGTCATGTTTATTTTTTATATTTTTATTTAGCTTTAATACATTTTTATTTCAGTTTCAGTGATGGTGAAATTATGGTTTTGCATTTAGACTGTGTTTTCTTGAATGATGCATATCACTGTGCTTATTTATAATAAACATCTCATTTTGCCAGCACATTTTCAGTCTTGCAACCCATCCAATTTTAGTATTGCTATAGTATTACAGTATTAATATTTTGAGTTTTAATATACATTTTAGTAATTTTATTATTATTTTTACGTTTAGCTTTTTTAATTTGACCTTTTTCCCCCCAGTTTTCAGTTGATAATTAAAGTAATTTTAGTACTTCAACTTGTTGTGGAGGCAACTTTATTATTATTATTATTATTTTTAACTAATATTTAGTTTTACTTAAAATTTTATTCGTTTTAGTTAATAATTATGTCTGATCTGATGATAAAAAAAAAAAAAAAAAAAAAAATTATGGCTCAATGTCCTCTGTAACATTTGGTCTATTTCAGGAATCCGAGACTGTTACTTGTGGAAAAGGCATTACGATTAGCTCACCGTCATGCTAGACAGACAAACAAGCCTCGGTTTTTCTGTTTCCTGCTCGGCACACTGGCAGTAGACAGTGGTTAGTATTTAGGAGGCCTGTATTTGGAAATCCTATAATCATTGTTAATATCATAATAATCACTAACAAATATTTCCTTTTTGTAGACGAGGAAGGTGTGACGATAACCCTGGATCGGTTTGATCCTGGCAGAGAGCAGACTGGATGTCCTGGGAAAGCTCCAACTGCCCTTCTCCCCGGAGACATCCTTGTGCCATGTGTATTTGAAGCCCAGCATGCTCCTGGCATCACGGTGCACTCGAGGGAGGATTTGAACATCTCGTTTAAGGTAGTTGATCTGAGAAATACTGACAGCACATTTGAACTTATAACGGTCAGGGCTCTTTCCTCTTTCTGTGGAAACGTATTGGGGCGTACTGGTAATTAACATCACCCTGTAACCTGTCAGTAACAGCTGCCCTGATTGGGACACTGTGCTCCTTAGAGACAGGTGATTAAGTGTGTTGCACTGCTCCCATCTGGCGTGGTTTCCTTGGTTTCTTAATTTGCTTTGAACGGTTCTTAAATTAACCATGGATGTGTTATTAATATAAGACATTTTGACAATTGTATTTATTTTTAAACAGTTTGGGGTTGTTATGTTTAAGTATTTTGGGGCTCATACACGGTGCTTTAAAGTGCATGAAGTACTTGACTTTTACATTTTAAAATTTAAGGTCTGGAAAACCCCTTGAAAATAGTAAAATTCAAGGTACTTTGAAAAAGTGCATGAATTATTAAAAGACAATGCATATATGAAATAAGGGTTTAATTTTTTTCAGTAAACGCATCTTGTCACACAAAAATTAATGATGCACTTGGTCTTTGTTGACCTTGTGGAGCCCCGTCCATTTTCAACACTGCACTTATTTTCTTTTGGTTCATATTTCCACAGTATTTATGAATGAACTGCTCTCCTTTTAATATCTTTCTGGTCTTCTGACATTTAAGGCATCTGCTTTAAACAATACGTGCACACTGCAAGCCTCTTATTTACATGATGTAAGCATAGCTTGGTTTCTCTTTCTCTGTTTTGTTTTTAACAGCTTACACTTGCTTTGGTTGAGCAGTCATTAAATACTGTTCTTGTAAATGTCCTAAATTTACCTGTGTACAATTTACTATTTACAGCGAAGCTCTACATGGTCCTCCGCAGCGGTCAAAAAGGATTTAAACAGTGAAATTTGTATTGTCTCTTCTTGTAAATTTAAAGATGTGGAGTCGGATGGCAGTTTATTACCACATGATAGTGTTTGTCAAGAACCACTTGGTAATTCAACTGGGGATTTTTACACGAGTGGTGGGAGAAAAACACTGACATTCTTGATTCAGAGAGCAATAAAATCACAAACTAACCCCTGTAAATATTGAAAATACCTTACATACCCATGAGAAACCATTACTGTTCGAATACGGCTATAGAAGCAAACAGAGCGATCGCAAAAAAACGAAATTCTAAGAAAAAATTCTTAAGATGTTTGTTGTGCTTCAGGAGTTCAGCAACGCTAAAGATTTTTCAGTGGTTGAAATTTTTACTTGCCCTGCCAATATTTTTACTGGCCTTGCCACAAAAAATAAAATAGTTGCTGCTATCATTGTTTTTGACCCATGCTACCTTTTTATTCTAATAAATAACCTTATGTCACCCAAATTTAAATTAAGTTAAATAAACAGTCCTTAAATATACACAAGTGATCAAATTACAAGTAATAGCACCATTGAATATTTAGAACAAAGATACAAATTAAATGTTTCTTTACTGGGAAAATCAGCAGGGCTGTATTAGAACGCAAATTCACTCTCTGACAGCAGGAGGCGCTTATGGAACAGCAGTAATACAGCATTTCCTTGGTTACCGCTGTAAACAAAGCAGTGCTATCAAGCATTCAACCTTTAGCCAAAAGAGCGAAACCACTAATAATGGCTAATGCTTCCGCTTTGGCAGTACATGGGAAAAGAGACTAGAAGGATGAATGTCAAAGAAGGAGAGGCTTCACTATGCTGAATAAACAGCTTTTTAGAGGAAACGACTTATAATTTAATGTATTGACAGCTAATGATTGATTAGCTAATGTATTAATCGGCTAATCTTAAACATGTTTTACACTCAGCAATACTTTTGGACTGAACTATTTTTAGAGTTTACACGGAGCCTGTACGTTTTCAAAGACGCATCTCTGTGTGTGTGTGTGTGTGCTGTATAGAAAACAGCTCTTGAGTACTGAATGGAGTTGTTTTTTGAAAGTGACGTGACATGTGGCCAAGTATAGTGACCCATACTCTGAATTAGTGCTCTAGATTTAACATATCCAAAGGACACAGAAACCGTGAACACACACCCGGAGCAGTGGGAAGCCATTTATGCTACGGCGCCCGGGGAGCAGTTGGGGGTTCGATGCTTTGCTCAAGTGCACCTCAGTCGTGGTATCGAAAGGTGGAAGTGAATGTTGTATACTCACTCACTCCACCTACAATCCCTTTGAGGAAGACTTCGCGTCTTTCACACTTAGGACAGTCCTTATTGTCAAGCCCAGCGCTTGTTTCTCTGGAAGTCTATAGAGTTATTTCAAAATGCTATATTATCTTATTTCATTGTATGTGACTCAGCTTTTATTGTGGGAAAAGAATCAATCTGAATGAGGAAAGTGATAACTTGATAATATACTTTCGATGGTTTTGGGGATTTCCCCTGACCAGGACTTTGATCTCTTCGAAGTGATTCAGCTTCAGATGTGCCCTGGAGCTGCTATGCATGTCAGTGTTGTTCAAAGTTTAAATAATTCCCTTGTTTACCAACCAAACTTCATTTTAGCACAGGGCTGGGTATCAATTCAGATGTCTCTATTCGGTTTAGATTGCCAAGCTCTCGATTCAATTCTCAATTTAAAAAAAGTTATAATAGTTACATTCAGTGAATATAGTTTTAATACAAATGCTATTGATATGTCTAAAAATGAATTTTGAATGGTGAATTTATAATAAGAAATAGCCTTAGGCCTGTATTTTAAACAATTTATTTTTTATTGTACAGGGTCCTTTTTTAAACTAATAGGGCCATATAAAATGTTCTTCTTAAATTTTCTGGTAATCAGATGAAGGCATAAAACAATTTAATTTATTCTAATCAAATGAAAAAAGGGTATTGTTTGGCAAACAAAGTGCTGCACAACAGAGGTTTACTGTTTAAAAAAAAAAAAAAATGTGATTATTCCTTAAAATAAAGATTTATTAATATTTATTATTAGTAGTAGCATTGTTACATTGAGTCTTAAGACAGCTAAATAGTAATATATTTTTGACCGTTTCTTCACGTGAAACCAAACTTTTATTTTGACGGTTTGCCGTGAGGAACTTGCAGTCGCTGTGTATGTGATGTGACGGTAGTTTTGTCAAATTTTGTCAAGAGAGATGGAGCCAATTCAGTAGATGGGGATTATTAGGAGGCCATGATTTACAAGGGCCAATAACAATGTAACCTTTACTGAAGTAGCTGATATATTTTAGGACATTATTAATGTTACCAATATTTAAAGAAGTGGACATTGCATACTTTGTATGTGCCTCATTTATTTTTGCCATTTTGTTTTATTAGTATATTTTTATTTATCTCTTTATCTTTTTTAGAAATTAAAAGATAAGATATTGTTTGATAAGTGACATTTCTGATTGAAGTCCTTGAAAACCAAAAAAAGTCCTTGAAAGTCCTGGAATTAGATTTTAACAGTATCTCTATAAACCCTGAATTAGTCAAAAATATTACAGAAGAGTCAAGTAAATCTCAAGTTAATGCTGATATTTTGTACTTTGTTCAAAGAATCCTAAAAAAAAATGTATCATGGTTTGCACAATGATACAAAGCAGCAAAATCGTTTCAGTTATTATGGTAATAAGACATGTTTATTGAACAGCAAATCAACACTGTAGTATAATTTCTGAGGATCATGTGACACTGAAGACTGGAGTAATGACTGCTGAAAATTCACTTGTGCCTTCACAGGAATCTATTAAAAAAAAATTCCTAAATTGTATAAAGATTTTAGAATGTTACTGTATTTATAATCAAATAAATGCATCCACGGTGAACATCAGAAACCTGCCCCAAGCATTGTATATTTCAAATATGTCATCAAATAAATATTAAAAGTAATTTAAATGATACATTTATTATGTGAATATTAATATAAAATTCATATTGTAATTTTAATATTTAAATCTTTTATTTAAATTTGTTTTCTTTTTCATGAATGCTTATTTATTTTGTACTTTTAAATGGAGCAAATTAAAACAGTATTTTTCATTACAGCATTCTCATTTTAAATTGATGTATGTTGAGATTATATGGTCAAACACTAATGCTTATTTCTGTGTCTCTTTCCAGATGCTTCAACATTGCTGCTGCAGTAAAGAGATTCTGGAGCTGTCCAAACTCCTCACCTTGCGATCTCGTCTCAGCTGTTCTGAGAACATGGACCGACTCACCTTTGACCTGTCCTGGGCGGCTGTCACTTTGGCCTGTATGCTAGATGCAGTCCCTGTCCGGGCAGTGCCCATCATCCCAACCGCACTGGCCAGGAACCTCAGCAGCCCTGCAGGTGTAACCCAAAA
Organism: Carassius auratus; assembly: GCF_003368295.1. Classification (NCBI taxonomy): domain Eukaryota; kingdom Metazoa; phylum Chordata; class Actinopteri; order Cypriniformes; family Cyprinidae; genus Carassius; species Carassius auratus. The sequence continues at coordinate 4,382,094 of NC_039289.1, forward strand.
CAGCAGGAAACGTGGGTAAGGAAGCACTTCTGTTTCCTTATATAGCCATGTTTTGTTCTTGAAAGCTTGTGTTTTAAAATGTGACTCATTCTGTGTCAGGTTTCTTACCATGGATCAGACCAGGAAACTTCTCCTCATACTTGAATCTGACCCCAAGGCTTACACTCTCCCTCTAGTAGGAATGTAAGTACTTTGTTTAGAAATGGGGACTTTCTTACTGCTTTATTCAGGCTGTAGGCAGGTATTATAATTCAGCCCTATTAGTTACATACTTGGAGTCCTGCAAGATGTTCAGAGTAGGTGTGTAACAGTTGTTCTCCTGTGGCAGATGGCTGAGTGGTGTTACACACATCCATAATCCCATTGTGTGGGCGTGGTGTCTGAGGTACCTGCACAGCTCCGCCCTCCAAGACAAGTGAGTGTCCCATCCATCTGCTCTTTTGCTCTTGTGCTCCAATAAGTCCGTTAAAGACTAAATTAAATGTTGTTCTGATTAAAAAAAGTTTTCGGAATCTTTCATTCAATTATAATAATTTAAATAAAAACATCTGACCTGAATTTTCAGATTTTGTAACCATGAAATATTAAATGTATCATTTTTACAAAATATCTGATTTGAAATGACATAAAATATTAACCAAAGGTATTCCATCCCACTTTTCATGATGTAATCAAAAGCTGATCCTATTGTGAAAAAATAAATGAACTAAATCTTCATTTATTAAATTGAATATATTTATTTTTATAGATTTAATAATCTATTTAGGAAAGTATTCTATTTTTTATATTATTATATTTTATATTATAGTTTTAATATTATTGCTTGAATTATTTCAGCAAGTAAATGTGATCTTTTCCTTGTTGCTACAATCTTTGAAATCTCTGAAAAAAATATTTTTATTATTATTAAAATTAAATAAAATTCCTGGCTTGGGTTTCCAGAGTGATGTCGGAGGGAGGTGCTTTCCTGGTGGTTCTGTATTCCCTGACTCACCGGGATCCCGAGTTCTACCAGTGTAAACCATGTGTCGGACAGCAACAAATGAGCTTTCAGCTGCTCACCTGCACAGAGTCATTCATGCTGTACAAGGTAAGCCTGTCTATGTCTTTGTTCTAATCAAATTAAATATGAATAGGCAAAGGTCTATAGGAAACATTCCTCTCCTCCTCATGCAACCTGTTCTACTGTGAGTTTTATACAGGCAAATTATTTGCTTTTGTTAAAGAATTCATTATTGTATGAAGAATCATATTTCAGATTCTTAAGTGAATGTCTAGAGCAGTTGTGTTTTCACATTTGATGTGAGCCGTCTTTGGTTTTAGAGTTGTTGCTTAGCTAACATTCTTTTAGCATTGCATTTACTTTTGTTCACCATTAATTTGACTTAATATTCTGATACAGAATGTAGAGCCTGCAGAAGGACGGCCTCTACAATTTGAGCTTAGTGCAGAGAACCAAAATCAGGAAACCGTGTTGTTTGAGGAAGTGCTCTCCCAGACTGTTTTAACAGGGTACAATCTTTTTATTTCTCTAAAAACTTTTTTAATGTGTTCTGACGGAATACAATATACCAAAAAAGAAAGAGGAAATATAACACACTATATCTACTTTGACTTATTAGGACAACTCTTGCAGCATCTTCAGCTGCTCTACAGAATAAATTGTCGATCAGTGATCATGACTCAGGTGTAGAAGATGAAGACCTCTCCCCTCGGCCGTCTCCAAATCCTCATCCTGTCAGTCAGCAGGTTTGTTAACTTATGGCCTTGCACCCCTGATGTACCTCTCAATTTCATGCAGGATAACTTCTTACCCATTAACCTCCATTTAAAATATTTTTCTTCAGACTAGACGTGTTCATCCTTCAGTACCAGAACTCTCTATGGTATTAGATGCCAGCTTTTTGGATGGGAGTGTTGTTAATACACAAGACATGACTCCGGTTTCTCGTAGCCTTTCAAATGTCCAGCGGAGAAGCATTAGCCCTGCCCACCAGGGCCTCTCAGTCATGAGACCTCCAGAACAGGGAAGCGTCCCTGGACCTCCTCCAATCCGAAGACCACTAACTCCCATCCTCTCTCAGCCAAAAAACAAACCACATCTAAATCCAGCACAACAGACACCACAACCCAATGTGAATCGTAAATCCTTGCCCTCAATGAGAAGAACAAGAGAAGGCTCATCTGCATCATCGTCTTCATCGTCATCCTCTTCCTCAACAAGGAATGCTGCTTCGCCCAATGGCTCTTTTCATCAACAAAGGCAGAGTCCTTCCCAAGGTTTCCTGACCAAACCCCAGCCAATTTATTCCGGACCCCCAACATCAGCTCACAGTGGTGCCAGAAAGAGTTCAGCAATGCCTAGCCAGACCCCTATTCATCATCAATCTCAACACAGGCTCTTCCATAGCACCCCAGCTGCCAACCCTTGCAGCTGCTGCACCAACCAACCAAGTCACGTTCCATTGTATCAAAACAACACCTGGCAAGGGACACCATGTGCCCCCACAGTCAACACCAACAATGGTTCTGCTGAGCAAGTCCTGTCCTATCAAACCCAGTGCTGCCAAATCCAGTCTAGGCAGGTAGCATGCCTAGACACCCCCATGGGTCTCCTTCCTGCTGATGCTTACAGGATGCTTATGGATCAAGAGCGTCAGTTGAAGCTGCTTCAACTCCAGGTTTGTATTAATAAGGCCAATGTTGTATCGTTGACCTGTTGTCACATGTTGTTGACAGACTTTCCTTAACAGATTCAGAAACTTCTTGAGTCTCAGAGCAAAACACCTCCAGTAGCATCTGCAGAACATGATACTCGGCAGGAAAGAGACAGTCAGACACCCACATCTCCTCCAAAACGAACAAGTGTCAGTGTTGCTGTAGGAACAGGTACTTTGGAAGCTTTCATGCTTTTGAATTTGTAACTAGTTCCTTTCAGTATCATGACATAAATTAATGCATTTAGCAGACGCTTGTATCCAAAGCGACTTACAGTGCATTCAGGCTAACATTTTTTTACCTCTGGGAATCGAACACATAACCTTTTGCACTGCTAAAACAGTGCTCTACCACTAAGCCACAGAAACATATGACACATGACCGCATATGACATATTTGTTGTTTGCTTGTTTTTTAGGGGCTAGCTTGTTTTGGAATACCTCCCAGGAGGCCTCCACACATGGGGTCCCAAGTCTGGATTGGCATACTGAGATCGAGCCAAAGTCTGGAGGTCAAAATGACAGCATAGTCACTTCCAGACTCGGATCTGAAAATGCATATCGTTACACTGAAGAGTGCAGTCCAGGATCTCCTCTACAGCCAACATCTCCAAAACCCAAGTAATGAACCCTTTGATGACCCCTAATGAACCTGAAATTAATGCTAAACCAATTTTAGCGATTTTTAATTTTCATTTCTGATTTATTAACGAGTGTTACACTTTTTTATTTGATTTGATTTGTCTTTGGCAGCATGTCATCTGGTTTCGGAGCCCATTCGTTTCAGAGTCCAGTGTTGGGAGAGAGTGCAAGCATGTATTATAACTCTCAGTTACAGAGTAACAATCCGTCTGAAATGCGAGAAATTGAAAACCCAAGATTTTACCAAGAACTACTGGTATGGCCCAGTTTTTATGCTTAAGTTATAGTTTCCAGGTATTTAATTAGAAATTGATGCATTGTGAATGTTCAAACCAACTTTATGACTCAATACCTGCTGCAGGGTCGGGTGCAAAGTCGTCTACAAGACTCCGCAATTGTGGAAGAAAAGGTAGAGCAAGACATACAGAGTGTCCCAAACAGACAAAGTCTGTCTCCTGTACCACTTCAGTCTAAGAAATCACTGACATCTTCCATACCCCAAACTCAAAAAACGAAGCACAGATCCAGTCCTCCAAATCAGGACCGTGTCTTAAGTGCAACATTAAGACAGCTCCAACAGTTCGGGGTGAACATAAACGTAGACTCTGCCCAGGAAAAGACGACACGTGCAACTGTGGAAAGTGCCAGGTAAAGACGTAGTCAATGAAGGATTATTTTATCAAAACTATTATTAAAAGTCTTGTTCCTAACATCCTTTTTCTCTTCAGTACCCTAGCCTGCATTAACCCAGAGGCAGTGATTCCAAGACTAGCTCTTTCTGAGCCAGTGGGGACCAGCATTTGGGGGCCAAGCGGCAGTGTAGACCTTAGCCTTGAGGCCAATGCCATTGCACTTAAGTACTTAAGTGACTCGCAACTGTCAAGGCTCTCATTGGGCGGTCAATCCTCCGGGCCATTTCCAGACCCTAGCGCGGTTCTCTTGAGAAGACCCGCTGCAGAAAAGAGCAGCGTTGGACTCAGTATACTGTCCCCCACCAATATGTCTCTAGCTACCTGTAAATACATGAAGAAATACGGACTTATAGAAGGAGAAACAAGCAGTGAAGAAGAGCAAGAGGACACCGTCCAGGTAGACTCAGCTCTCGGGTGTTCTGTACAGCATGAAACGTCCAAGTATGTGAGCGTTGATCAAGACCGTGAAGACCAGAGCACTGCGGTCCTCAAAAACATTACAAACAAGCCAGTCTCCAATCTCCACATGTCTGCCATTGACTCTCAAATGCAGTTAATTCTAGACTTGCGGCCCAAAATGCAGCTGCTTATGTGTGGCGGGACAAACCCGGAGAAGGAGAATGATGCAAAGAACGGTCTGACTCAACGCAGGTCCCCGCAAACTGAAAACCAGAGGATACAGGAAGTCACGGAGCCTGAAGGGTCGGTGGGAAATTTCCTGGATCTGAGTAGGTTACGCCAGCTCCCCAAGCTCTTCTAAAATGCATCATAGGGGTTTCCAAACAGATCCCTTTAACACACAGAAACCGCTCATCAAGAAATGTCCGGTTGTTTTAAACCCACCCTCGAAGATTTATCTTCCATTGTTTGTTTACATGGTTTAACACCATTTTATTTTTAAAAGTGTACAGACTATTTGAATTGAAAGCTTTTAAATGTTTTGTAGTCTGTAACTGTTCATCTTGTCACCTAAATGTTATTTCCTTTCATATGCAGGGCTTCATCTTTTTTACGTGTTTATCTGATGACTCCTTGTGTGTCATGTACAGTATGAGTAAAGTGCCTTGTATGAAGTCAAGTGACTCGCTTAAGGCAGAATTTTTTTAGCTTTACTAATTTTAACTTACAAAATTTTGTCTTGTTTGTGCCATTACTTGATTTTTACCTCAAATTTACATGAACAGTTGCAGAGGGGAATTACTGTTTGAGGTTTTATCCTTTTCTGTTTTGTATGTTCTTTTTAGATGACTACATGTATGTGTCCATAATTAAATTACGTATTCTATTTTATTTTGTTTTGAGTTTTGTTACTGACCATCACATCCTTTTGTTTCTCATAAGGACATCTAAACATCTCAAACTTGTTATCTAATTAGACTTGCCAAACACACCTGGTGACAAAACCACACAAGTTTACATAATAATATCTAGGCCAGAATTGAGGTAAGATCTTTTGACTTGGGCTAGACAGAAACCACACAGAACACCCTAGCAACAGCATACCAATGAATTAAACATTACTTGGAGTGCCTTAGCAACCGCATTGAAACAAACATGTTGGATTCAAGACTTTAACATAAATAAGAGCCATTATGTTAATGTAGACAAAAGCTCAGACACGTCAACATCACTTCAGTTTCTCACTCTGCCCACAAAAATAAAGAGGCTTATAGATAATGGTATGAGTTTTAAAACCTACTACGCTGTTTGTGTGTGTTTAAACAGCATTTTGGACATCAATGATGCTGTGTAGGTAAAGTTGGAGACATTTCTCCATGTAGGACACGATCTTGATGGGTGGATGCTCTCAGGTTGCGCAATCCTGGGCTTGTCTCTCTTGAGCTCTGAAACCCAGACAGTCAGTCCAAAGAAACGGTCATTAGAGCAGCAGGCGAAATTCGCCTTTCTTCTGTGAAGATTGAGCTGAACCAAATATTGTGAGTACATGTTGCACTGCTTATATAATGTAGGGTTATTGTCCTTTTAGATTTAGTTTCTTTTATATACACCGCGTATATAGAGGCTAAAATAACGTGTAAAAATGTAAATGGCTTAGGAATACTTCAGAATTTTTTTCAGAAACCTTTAAAACGCTTAAATTGACGTTTATGCAAGTAGGTATTGTTAAAAGTGCGTAATTCGTTTAAAACGCCTAAAAATATTAGCGTTGTAAGCGTTACTTAAGAGGCATCAACCGGCGTAGCATAAATGCTAACGCTCACGAGGACGTTATTCTATAAATAATACATTTTATTATTGGTAAGTGTTACGTTCGTATGTTTTTAAAGTGTTTCAGTTAGCAAAATATTATTACAAACAGCAAGGGGTTCGTGGTAGAACCGTTTTAACCTACCAAACGACGTTTAGCCGAGCGCTACAAGCTTTGTTTTGTTAGCACAACGGCTAACGTTAGCTTTTTAATATTCAAATTTCAAATCGATTTAAACGGTCCAAATGCGCATTTATATTAGCTCAAATTGTATATGCCTTAATAATATTCATATGAAGAAAACAACTTCTGGTACTAGGTGAGGATTAGTGGTGTTTATTTTAGTTTTTATTTCTTTTACTCTAGAAATGGCTAATAGTTACGTTGCTAGTTGACTAGCGTTACAGTTTGACAATCTGAGCATTTACACAATTAATGTTTCTTCATCATCGTGTGGCATTTGACAAGATAAACGAGTATGTATGAAGTAATATATACGTAATTGCGCTTTAAAGCGAGTTTTTGTTATTATTTCAGCCATACCCAGGTCTAGTCAAAGGGCTTTGTCTCTTTCTTTCTTTCTTTCCTGTCCTAAAGCAAGGGCTTGTTCGTTTTATGCAAACAGTTTACACAGAAATATGATTTTCTCAAGAAATCTTCGACTAAGAATTTCTCGGGGACTCATCTGATGATAATGCATTTGATTTGCTTCATTTGGCTGCTAAATCCGATCGGAATGTGATGATGCACATGTGTTTATTGTCCACTTCTTGGCACAGATTAAATAGGATGTCGTTTAAATATTGTTAAATCACGCGGAGATGTGTAATTAAACGCTTGATATTATAGGGATGCTTAAAAATCTCTGTTAACCTGCTTTAGGGGGTTTCCAACGGGCAAAGGGCAAGAGATAAGTCTCAGCATGCTTTGAACAGTGGTAATTTCCATGACTGTTCTGGCATCTAAAAAAAAAAAAAAAATCCTCTTTTTGAACCAAAAAAGTGAATGTCAGGCATGTGAATGACCTTTATTATACACATTAAATACAGTCGCCTTTAAATTAGTCACATGTAGTTGACAAACATGATTACACTGCATCAATTTTTTGTAAGGAGATGCTAGGAAATACACTTTGACAATACTGTATTTCCTGGTGAGTGTGTGTTTACAACCACGCACACACGCTTAAAATATTTAAATATTCATTTTAAAATATACACACATTTGGTATTTTAAATGTATTTTTTAAGTTTTAAACATTTTATATATTTTTATTTATATTACGTTTTTTTTTTAAATGTAAATGAAATGAAAATGACTAAATTATATGATTTTATATATAATTTTTTTACAAATCTAAAATACTTGTATAGAGAGAGTTCTATATATAGTTATCCCACACCACAGAGCTTTCCCTTTTGTCGATCGCCCACACAACTTAATTATAGTTCTGAGAAATTCTGGTACCAGTGAAACAATTTGTGACATAGAAAGAAAACGTGGGCGTGTCCATGTAAAAGGTGCTTTTGTTAGCTGCCACAAGAGGAAGTACCTTAGTTGCATGGGTGGCTGCTGAAGATAATAATGTTTTTTTTATTTTTATGGGTGCAGTTCTGAAACTTGCACATGACTTACACAGAAAAAAACGAAACTTGCATCCCTGATTGAGTGAAGATCTAAATAGTTTTCAGCATTGCTTATATGACACATTCAGAAAGGAAACAGGTGTTTCGGAACTAGTATCTTTATGATTTAGTTTTCGGCTTCCTTTTGTCACTGAAGCATGAATGTGTAACTCCCGTGCATGTGATGGAAACTGCTCTTTGTGTTTCTGTTCCCTATAGGTCAGAATTCCTGCCGCCAGGAGATCTAGATCTATTTTTTTTGGCAGATGAGTCAGAGGTCAGGACTCGTAACCTCATTTGAGTCGAAAAACTTCCTTGTTGTGTCTCCCGTTGGAGCGGCTGAAGGAATTGTGCTTTACTCGTGATTAGTCATTTGAAATCCCCTTGGTTGTGTGTTGTGGAGGTGTTGATTTGGTTATATAATGGCTATTTCAGGCAGCTTTAGGGTACAGTACGCAGACTGCGTTGTAATAAATGATGAGTCAGGTTATTGCTGCTGATCTGAACTTCCCGGCCAGGACTGAATGTTGAGAGCTCATGTTGTCAGGCTGAGGCCAAACGGTTTAACTGAATGCTGTAGGGAACAGAAACACTCGGGATCCCTCACATCCAAGTTACCCCATCTTTGAACTTTTGCCATCTGTCCGGCGCCTCAGAGCCGCAAATACCAGAACAGTAAGGCACAAGAACAGTTTCTTCCCCCAGGCAATGAACAGTTAAATGTTCCCCACTTATGCAATATAAATGTGCAATATCCTTATATTTATTTGTTACGCCTCCATCCTAGTACATTCCTGCATCTTACTCAATCCTATTCCATTATCATTTATAGCACAATTGTTTATGCATTTATTTATTTGCCTATATATATATATATATATATATATATATATATATATATATATATATATATATATATATATATATATATATTAGTCTCTGTGTACTGGAAGGTTATGTCACAAATTCCTTGTACGTGCACACATATTTGGCAATTAAGCTCTTTCTGATTCTGATTAAATATTATCCAAAGGATTCTGCTATCTGCTAAGTATGAAAATTATTTTATGTTTTCAAGTTTTCTGGAATTTGATCAAAAAATAAATTTTCATTACAGAAGCTGTGTGTTATAATTATTGGGCCTTATTTATGAAATTGGTGGGACAAATTTTGGTGAAACCATTTTTAATAAATTACATTTTTATTAAGACATTATTTTCATCACATCAACGTATAGGAAAATAGTGATGAATTGTTTTATTTGAGATTATTTTTTAGTCTTTATTCTCATCTCTTTCATTGTGTTTTGGTTTTTCTTTCTTTTTTTAAGTGAAAGTATTTTGGATTTTATGTGTTAATGAGAGTTTAAATGGCAGCATTTTTCTGTTAAATGAAAGGCAGGCTATCAAATAAAAAGCTTTTAGTTACTCTGTATGAAAATAAAAACTCAAACTTAATAAAATAAAAATAGACAAATTGATTTAAGTAATAACATTAAAAACATCATTAGAGTTAAAACTTTAAAAAAAAAAAATGTTTTTAACAATAACAAAATTGTTCTGTTTCATAAATGAGGCTCAATTTAGCTGCATTGCACTTTATATGTTTTATTTGAAAAGGGCCAAGACATTATTAAGAATAATTATGTCATTTATGGCTGAACAAGATAATTTGGCATATTGGGATTTACTGTAAAATCTTGATGTAGTGATCTTTTTTTTTTTGTCTTTCAGGTTATGTTTTTCACACTATGTGCTGAACGCCCACAATGCCAGGAAATTAAGAGGTGTGATCTTTGGAAGAGCTTGATTGGTTCCAGTGGAACCTTTAGGACCTACTGTGTTATCGTTTTACGCAAAACGCCCATAGACACACATGCAGCAATAAGAGAAAATCTTGGGGACCGGTGAATCACAGACCGCGCTTCGCTACAATGCCAGTGCAAGCCCCACAATGGACCGAATTTCTGTTGTGTCCCATTTGCACGCAAACCTTCGAGGAGAGCCACCGCAAGCCCATCAGCCTGGGCTGTGGCCACACTGTGTGCAAAATGTGCCTGAACAAACTGCACCGCAAGGCCTGCCCGTTCGACCAGACCACCATCAGCACGGACATCGAGCAGCTGCCGGTCAACACGGCGCTGTTGCAGCTCGTCAGCGGACAGGTGAGTCTAAACGTGTGCTCAGGTCTGCGGTCAATAGAGGAGCTAGATGTATGTATTAAAGCCCCGTTACCAAGCAGCTGTTTATCAGTCTGGCCAACTTAAACATGAGCGAAATCTGCCCAGAAAATGTTCTCTATAAAGGCCGATCTCATAAACTGAACTGAAATTAGACGTAGGCTAATTTCACAAACAGTGAATCTCCGCGTGCTCTCTCTTTCCCTTTCAAAATGAGCAAACGGCTTCAAGTTAGCACATCGCGTCTGCACGCTGCACAGTTGACACAGGAATTCTCACTTGCACAATCGAGGCAGTGTCGCTAAAAGATAATTAGCATTTCTTGCCAGTGTTTAAACCATACAGCACTTCTAAGTTGCACTGAATAAATACAGCCAGATGAATTAAAAACCGTTTCCGTCTTCATTTTAGGCTGCAAAACGGGGTGATTATTTACTAAACCCACTGTTTAAGGCACAGGTTACAAAGAAGTCTTTTTCTTTTTTAACTAAGCAGGTTTCGATTAGTCAGTGTGGCGAATTTGCATGATCAACTGTGAAAAATTCGCATTTGGTCTTAACACGAAACTGCAAGTTGAGCGTGTTCCTATTGAGACTACTGGATTTCACCTATTTTCTTTAACAGAACATTATTTTACAACCGTGAATGTGAGCGCACTGTTATATGACGGCCCAGTGCACATCGGTTCATTCTGTACCGAACACATTTATTTTTATTGACTTCTCTTATATGGATGATGAAGTTGTGGCCTCTACCGTAGCCTAAGTCTAAATAAGGATAAGGAAGTAAAACTACTGTGGTTCCTTGTAACGCAAACAAAACACACTTTATTTCCTTTTCAAATGACCTTGATAACAATCAGAATGTGAGGCAAACAGCCAAGCAGTGATCGTGCAGACAACACCGCAGTTTAGGTGGAGCCGAGTGTTTATTACAGTGTTTACTGCATCCGCTTGTTTCTGAATCAAGAGGACGAGCTGAACATCTCACAGAGAGAGGTGGAGTTCAGGTTTCTGGAGATCAGCTTGCGATCGTTCCGGTCTGGTTGGATTTCAGGCCTGATGTGACACAGAAGCGTGTGACTGCATGACAGGAAGGTTACGCTGCTTCCACACTCACTCGGCCAGTGGAGAACCAGGAAGTTGAATCAATATCAGCCAGTCATTGCGAGCATTGACTGTAAAAATACTTATTTTTTCTGCACATGCGGTGCTAGGTATGACTGTCGCAACTATTACATAATCATATAGTCATGATTAATTCGGATGACCACAGTCATAGTGCGCTGCATTTAAATATGGCGATTAAGCAAATCCAAAAAATGGCTATGGTTTCGCATTTTGCTAAATTGCAGCTAGCGTGGGTCCATGCAGGTTTACACAAAAAGCAAATGAGGTAAAGAGAACCATGTTGAACATGCATGATGAACTAAACTCCGAAATTCAAATGTCTTTATTCACGCATGGCATGAGTGACCAGCTCTAAAATGAAACCAAAAACAGAAATGAGTGCAGAAATGTATTACTATTGGAAAATAACTTACTACTAATATATTATTCAGTTGGGATGGATTCTAAAACAATAGTGTGAATGTAAAGCAGACTTGGCAATCACAAAGTGGACCAAACGGAGAAATATTTTAAAAGTTCTTCATATTTTAATATTTAGTCCAGTGCAATAGTTGTTCATTTTCACATATCTTAACTGATCAATGTAATGCATTCTTGCTGAATAAAAGTATTCATTTCTAAAAAAAAAAAAAAAAAAAACTAAAAAAATCAACCCTACACATTTAAACTGTGGTGTGTCTGAAGTAATAACCATATATAATAAAAAATCATTCTACCATTTTAAAGTGTCAATCCGAAAGCAGTTATACTCATTATTTATATGACCGTGAATCGGCCAAACCTCACAGTCATGACAGTCCAAATAAAGGGGACCTTTTGTGGCCAGAACTGTCGTTCCTCTCTGTTTTTGAATCACATGTTGTTTTGAGCGCTGTTGCTCGGTCTGTGGGTGTGAACATGTTGTACGTGTAGAGGAATGCTGACAGCCCCATCAGATGACCTATTATGTGAAGAATGCCATCAAAGCCCTGTAGATGAGAACTATCTTTAGTGTGGTGACGGACAAATGTTGTGTGTTCTCCTGCAGGTACCCAAACCTCCCCCCGTCACTTTACTGACAGCTGCAGAGGACGTGGAGCACTATGAGGAGTCTCGCACATGTGTGGAGGACCTGGCCCTCTATCTCAAACCCCTGAGCAACACCAGAGGTCCCTGCCATTTCACATCACCCTATTTGTTCATTCATTCATTCAGTACAAGTCAGCATATGCTTTTTAAAAAGCGATTCATCCTAAATGTCAGCAAGTGCATTTGATTTGAAATGAAGATTTGTCATTTTTATTTGTTCTTGTTTTTGTTTGTTTTTTGGACACCTAACAATTCACCATATTTATCATCCTTAGCATATGCATTTTTTTAGCATATGGTTTAACATTGTTTTTAATAGGGCTGGGTAAAACAAAGTTTTATTTCTTGATTTTTTTTTTAATGAATAATCAATATCAATTCATAAATCCCAAGAGTGTAGCCTGTCAGATAACGAATGAAACATTGTAGCGCGCCTCCAATTCCAATAAATTCCAATATGCTTTATTTGTTACTTTTGATATGAAACAAAGTCTCAGATTTCAAATCCTGTGCGTTTTATTCAAATATTCCAATTTTAAATGCCGTTTTGGAGCCGTTTAATGTGGCGTGACAGATTGCTTTAGTGCCTCAGAACAGATCATCTCCGCTTGAAATAAACAGGAATGAACATCCGTAGGTATGTTAAAAGAACGTGTAGGCTACAACTTACCGAAATCCGTATTCTCTCTCATGTTATCGCTCAGTCATTGTTTCAAATGCGGAAAGACGACAATAGCTTGTAAACAATGTTGTTACTTAATGTCACAGTTACAAAAAAAACAAACATATTCAGTGACCATGAACACAGTAGTCGGCTAGAAAAACTGTAAAGAGAAGCATTTTGATAAATATGCACCATATAACATAATTTTTTGATTGTTCTTCAGTATTAAATTTATGTTTGAATAAATCCCATCAAGTTTTTGTGACAGTCTCCATTTGAATGTTTTATTTTTTTTACGAATTGTAAGCTGAAATATAACGATGCAATTGAAAGTTAAAGTTATTATTATTATCTTAATATTAGAAAAACTCTGAGTATGTTTTAAGTATCTTTTAATCTGCAAAGTTCAACCTTCCACATTATTGACTCTAAGGTATATCTTACAGCATTAGTTTAGAAAATTTACAATGTCCTTTACCTGAAATATGTTGTACTTGTGGCTCAGTGGTAGAGCATTGTGTTAGCAGCGCAAAAGGTTGTGGGTTCGATTCCCAGGGAGCAAATGTTAGATAAAAAAATGTTAGCCTGAATGCACTGGAAGTCGCTTTGGATAAAAGTGTCTGCTAAATGCATTAATGTAAATGCATAGTAACATTAGTTTTTTGTTGGTGTTGATGCGTGCAGGTGCAGGGCTGAATGGTGCTGCTCAGAGCGTTCTCAGCAGACCCATGCAGAGGAAGCTGGTGACTCTGGTGCACTGCCAGCTGGTGGAGGAGGAAGGCCGCATCCGGGCCATGCGGGCGGCCCGCTCTCTGGGTGAACGTACTGTCACTGAGCTCATCCTCCAGCACCAGAACCCCCAGCAGCTCTCCTCAAACCTGTGGGCCGCCGTCAGAGCCAGAGGCTGCCAGTTTCTCGGCCCTGGTAAGATTTTACCACCATAACATGATAGCGGGCTGATAAAATCATTTGTGGACACTAACAAAAATTGGGTTTGACCCAACAGCTATGCAGGAAGAAGCATTGAAGCTGGTCCTGCTTGCCCTGGAAGATGGTTCGGCCCTCTCACGGAAGGTTCTGGTCCTGTTTGTGGTCCAGAGACTCGAACCACGGTTTCCTCAGGCCTCAAAAACCAGCATAGGACATGTGGTGCAGCTCCTCTACAGGGCCTCCTGCTTTAAGGTGCCTTTACTTTTCCTCTTTTCCTTTACAGTATTAATGCTTCTCATTGCTACAGATTAAATAAAACAAAAAATATATATATATATCGTTTATAGTGTCATATAAATAAAAATGTTTAATGGAAGTATACAATTTTATTGCATAGCATTTTTGTTGCAACCAAAATATATCCTAACTGTTATATAATATAATATAAATATTTTATAAAATATACAAAATAAAAAAATATATTTAATTTGTATATATATTAAAGTAGTAAACATTTGATTTCATGTCAGCCGATTTAAAAATGTTTAGATTTCAAATATATTCAAGATCTTTTTTAGATTGAAAATATTTTAAAAACCTATACAGTATTAATAAATATTTATAAAAATGTTTTACTTCCTAAGTGTTTATTTATGTTTTATTTATTTATATGAAATATATAACATTTTATTTGTTTTAATCTCAGGTGACCAAGCGTGATGAGGATTCCTCCTTGATGCAGCTGAAGGAGGAGTTTCGATCGTACGAGGCTCTTCGGAGGGAACACGACTCTCAGATCGTTCAGATCGCGATGGAGGGTGGACTGCGGATCGCCCCGGACCAGTGGTCATCTCTTCTGTACGGCGACCAGTCGCACAAATCCCACATGCAGTCCATCATAGACAAGGTATGATGAAGATGTGGATTATAAGAAGTGAAAATGGCTTTTTGTTTATAAATTGCTAGTGGAAAAAAATGGTTCAAAAAGTGCCTTTTAGGTAATAATTACACCTTACATTTTCCAAACATATCCTATTCAGATTGTTTCATGGGAAGTATTTTAAGATTTCACTAGGTGGTGCTGTAATGTTTTTTCTAAGGCAGGTCTGCAAAAAGAAAAAAAAGAGAGAGAGAGAGAGAGAAAAAAAACAAATATATATATAGTATGGCCAAGTGTTATGTGTTTAAATTCTCCAGTAACACTCCTCCCTGTGTAGAGGACGCATTTAGGGTGTAGCGAACGTCACATCGTGCATGAAAACATGTTGATTTTGTCAGCTGGTATGTGAAGTATGTGGTTATGTGGCTTTGTGTGTTTCAGTTGCAGACACCAGCATCCTTTGCTCAGAGTGTGCAGGAACTCACCATTGCCCTTCAGAGAACGGGAGATCCAGCCAATCTCAACCGCCTCAGACCCCATCTGGAGCTGCTGGCTGACATCGACCCCAGCCCAGGTTCGACAGCCTGCTCCATTCACACATTTGTCCATACAGCCATTCACAACAACATAAATGAGTGAATGTTCACACCTGTGCTGACAGATGCCCCTGCGCCCACATGGGAGCAGCTAGCCAAAGGGCTGGAAGCAGTGCGGACCGTCGTTCATGGCCTGGTAGATTTCATCCAGAACCACAGCAAGAAAGGAGGGGATCAGCAGCAGGTCGGGAACCAGATTGCTGGCAAAACATTATTGTTTAAATATTGAATAGTTTTAAATAATTCATTGAAATAGTTTATTAAAATAGTGTCAAAATAGTCTCGGGGATTATTAATGCTTTATTCATTTATGTATCTTATTTATTTTTAATAGTAGCAGCAGCAGCACTTGTATTTTTTAATTTTTTAATGTCAGTATTTTTATTTATTTTTTATAAAAAATGTTTATACATGTTATGTTAGTGTTATTTTATGCTATTGTATTTAATAATATATTATATTTTAGCTTTAATATTTTCAGAAAGTTAATGTTTTTTTTTCCCCGTTTAGCTTTAATTTATTAAAATTAATATATTAAATTAAAAGTAAATAAAAAATTAAATTTATGCATTTAGCAGACGCTATTATCCAAAGCGACTTACAGTGCATTCAGGCTATCAATTTTTACCTATCATGTGTGTGTGTATATATGTGTGTGTGTGTGTGTGTGTGTGTGTGTGTGTGTGTGTGTGTGTGTGTGTGTGTGTGTATATATATATATATATATATATATATATATATATATATTGTCACGGGAGGAGCACAAGACAGACACAGTGGGCGTGGCGTCAGGCCTCGGAGAGGCTTTTATTAACAGAAATCATAAAACAAAGGGAATAAAAGTGGCCAAAAGGGGGAAAGTGTCCAAAATAACAGGGAATCTGGTGTCCTCGTTGTGCTGCGGGATTTGTGTAGGTCGGGCAGTGTTCATCAAGGAAGGGTCCAGGTAAGGGGCGGAGTCCGGCGGCCGCACGCGCTCCCCTCCTTGGTCCGGGGCGCGAGGGGCGGCGGCTTCCTCTAGCGGCCACATCTCTCTCGTCGGCCGCGGCGCTGGTAGGGGATGGACGGCCCGGCATCCTGGCCCGTCGGCCGTGTATACGGGTGCGGTTCCCATCCGGATCGCGGGTCCGGCAGCTCACGTCTTGGTGGCGCGGGAGTCCCTCAACGCACCCTTCCTGGACCCACGAGGACACCAGTGTGCATGCACAGGGAAGAGACCGGTCTCCTGAGGAGAGGCGCGTTGGGCTTTTAAACAGCGGCGGTAATGAGGCTCCACTTCCTTCAGGTGTGCCCCATCACACGCCGCCAGCCCTGACTCGTCCAGCGCCCCTCCTCTCACACACCCACTCCAGTCGGGAGCCTGGTGAAGGGCGGCGATTTAGGACGGGGTGCCGGTGACAATCAGGGAGGAGGCAGCTGACTCGTCACATTCCCCCTCCCAAGCGACATCCCCGTCCCCAGGGCGCCACCCACACGGGAGTGCTACCATCCTCAACCAGGCTCCAAACGGTCGGAGTGGGCGGGGCTTCCTCTCCGGGCGGTCCTCCCTCTCGCAGCGCACCAGAACAGGGACAGAGAAACCGGGTTTTAGTGACAGCCTCAACCAACCACAGGGTAAAATGACAATGGAAAAGTCACTTACCCCTTGTGTGGCTGGGAGGCTGTCCCCAGTTTTCCTCCGTCCCAGTCTGGGTTCTCACGAACGTTTGCGAGCGAGAGGGGGTGACGTCACCAGACGTTTCCCAACTGCGCTGTCTAGGCTCCGCCTGCCCGCATTCTCCACCAGTGTCACGGGAGGAGCACAAGACAGACACAGTGGGCGTGGCGTCAGGCCTCGGAGAGGCTTTTATTAACAGAAATCATAAAACAAAGGGAATAAAAGTGGCCAAAAGGGGGAAAGTGTCCAAAATAACAGGGAATCTGGTGTCCTCGTTGTGCTGCGGGATTTGTGTAGGTCGGGCAGTGTTCATCAAGGAAGGGTCCAGGTAAGGGGCGGAGTCCGGCGGCCGCACGCGCTCCCCTCCTTGGTCCGGGGCGCGAGGGGCGGCGGCTTCCTCTAGCGGCCACATCTCTCTCGTCGGCCGCGGCGCTGGTAGGGGATGGACGGCCCGGCATCCTGGCCCGTCGGCCGTGTATACGGGTGCGGTTCCCATCCGGATCGCGGGTCCGGCAGCTCACGTCTTGGTGGCGCGGGAGTCCCTCAACGCACCCTTCCTGGACCCACGAGGACACCAGTGTGCATGCACAGGGAAGAGACCGGTCTCCTGAGGAGAGGCGCGTTGGGCTTTTAAACAGCGGCGGTAATGAGGCTCCACTTCCTTCAGGTGTGCCCCATCACACGCCGCCAGCCCTGACTCGTCCAGCGCCCCTCCTCTCACACACCCACTCCAGTCGGGAGCCTGGTGAAGGGCGGCGATTTAGGACGGGGTGCCGGTGACAATCAGGGAGGAGGCAGCTGACTCGTCACAATATATATATATATATATATATATATATATATATATATATATATATATATATTAGTGGTGGGCCGTTATCGCCGTTAACGTGCTGCGTTAACGCGAGACTCTTATCGGGCGATAAAAAAAATATTGCCGTTAATCTATTCTCAAAGTTGGGTTGGGAGCTGGGTCTGTACTAAGCAAGCTATGATGACTTTCACCTTGATATTTTATATAACCGACTGGCTGAGGCCGGCCTAACGGACAGCGACACTGAACCGAGCTCTCTTCTGCGAAGTTCTCCTCGAAGTCCCTTCTGCAATTTGAAACAAACAAGATGTGAAAGAGCCTGATTCTGTGCTCGCGGTGTTCTGGTGTTCAGGGCTCACGCAGAGAAAGGCGTCTCGAGACGATAAAAATAAGTGTTTTCAAGTGTTTTGATCAAAACACTTGAACATCGAATTTGCTTATTTTTGCTCTAGTGCCGACAAATACATACGAAATATGTCAAAATATACACCTTGGAAATTATGCTCGGAAAAACTGTCAGTTATTTCTTAAGTGAAAGTAAACAGTTGAGGAAAAATGGGATGTGTATTATATTGGATGCGTTCATCGTCTCTTTAAGTGACCGCGCTTAATTTAGCGACTGGCTGCTGTAATGTTAATCCAAGAAAATGAAAATGAAAATCACTCACTGCTCTTGACTACTTTGTAGTTTTAACAGTCAAACCAAAAATTATTCAGACACCAGATATATTTTTTTATATATATAGCAAAACTGTAATAATGTGAGAAATATTGAAGGTGTTTGAATAAATGTAGGTTTGATTGTATACAGTATTTCATTTTTACATTGAAGACTATCCAGTGCTTTTTTACATTTAGTTATTTAGTTTCTGTATCTTGACACCTACAAACTTGAAAAAACCTTAAACATTGTGTAAATAGCACAAATAAATAAAAATAAATGAAGATACAAATTAGGCTATTTCAAACAGGGCCCACTGGTACAACCTTCAATTTGGAATTAGTTTACAGCTTTTTCAAGCACTTTCTGATGCATTTTGGAAACAGGAGATGAGCCCCTTTTCTAACGCACCACCTAGCTTGATAAACCCCTTCTCAAAGACTTACTGTTTGTCAATTTTATTTGGGTAACACACATATTCTGAATGCCTTCGGCAGAATTCGAATGAGCCATTTTAATCTAGATTAATCTAGATTAATTTCAAGATCACAGTGAGATTAATCTAGATTAAAAAAAAATAATCTATGCCCACCTCTAATATATATATATGTGTGTGTATATATGTAGAAATGAGATGCCCAGCAACAGGTCGGTTGTGATTTCTTCCAGATCACAAACCTTTCAATATTTTAATAATTAATTGTAAAATAATAATAATAAAATGAACCAAAATAGCCTCATGATTTTTGACCAGTTTTTTATTTATTTGCTAATTATCTATACATCAGGTATATTTTAATGTTTATACACTATTATAGTTTTTGTTAATATTTTGAATAAGCTTTTAGTTTTATTTTTTCAGTTCAAACTCTGTGTTATCATTTCTATTTTTATTCATGTATATTATATATACACATATATATATATATGTGTGTGTGTGTGTGTGTTTACGGAGTGTTTACTTATATGTATAGCATCTTTTTTATTTATCAGGTCATTCAAATAACTTGCACAGAAATTAGTAAGCATATCTCACTTCCTGTCCGCAGCCACCACAGCACAGCAAATATAAGACCTACATGTGTCGGGACATGAAACAAAAAGGCGGCTGTCCTCGCGGGGCAAGTTGCACCTTCGCTCACTCTCAGGAAGAGCTTGAAAAGTAAGCAGAACTTTAAGTACATTAAGTAAAGCATGATAAGCATTCGTATCAGCTTCCCCACCTTTTCTCTGACAACAGATACCGTAAGATGAATAAACGTTTGGGAATGAGGCGACAGCTCAGCCAGTCCCTGACCCAGCTGAATGAGATGGACTTCGGCATCGGTCTGTTGCCCGACGAGGGGCTGTCGATGGAGGGACTCCCACGAAAACCCTCCTCCATCACTAACGCCATCCTAGCATCAGGACCTGAATCCACTTTTGCCCACCTGGTTTCCAGAGGCTCAGACCCATCATATGACCCCACACACAAACCGGAGAAGATGAATTCTGGGAGCCTCAGCGCGCCTGGCTCACCTCCAGAGTCGTGAGTTTATTTGTTTATTAGCTGGGAGGGGGGAATAAATCGTATACTAGCATATGGGATTTCTAACCTTTTAACATCACATATTGCAAAATGAGAAAATACTCTTGCCAAGAATCTCTTTTTTAAAGTATAATGTATATTTTAATTTATTAAGAGCTATGTTAAAAATATCAACTATAAAATATTTTTATTATTATTATTAAGAAACTTATTTTTAAATAATGAATAGATCTAAATACATTTTATATTATTTATATAATATTATAGTGGTTTTATATATATATTTATTTTTTATTTTTTTCAGGATTAATTTTAGTATAGCTTTTAGTAATTTTATGTGCTTTTATCATTTTTTTTAATATATATTTATAATTAGCTTTATTCCATTTCAAGTTTAGTTATTTTGTGTGCCATTATCATTTTTAATTGGATCTTTTTTTTTTATATATTACTATTTAGCTTTATGTTTTGTAATTTATGTACTTCAACTTATTTTCAGTTTAAGTTTGTCATCTAATATTTATACTCTCTGTACAAGATCATTATTAGATGAACAACTAAACTATATCTGTACTAAACTACATATATACATACTAAATACTAATATATATATATATATATATATATATATATATATGTATGTATATATATATATATATATATATATATATATATATATATATATAAATAAACAAAATCATAAAATGATTAACAATAACGACACTGCTAGGGCTGGGCAATACATCTCACGATAGATGATCACTGACACTGCTACGCAATTCAATACTTTTCGGTGATCTACGGCTCCGTCTATTAAATGCCGCTCCATTTGAAAGCAGGTGACGGTGATTTAGCGCTAATCACGGAACCAGATTTACTGACTAGATGCACATGATCATTTCGTTAGATATATCGCCCAGCCCTAGACACTGTTATACATTATTCAACCTACAACATGGCTTCTTGCTAAATAAATAAATGGACATGAAATGTTTCAAAATCAAAATCATTTTTAAAAAGCTAGACTGCAGAGTGATCGTGTTACTTTATCTCTCGATTCTCAGATTGGAATCCATCCCAAAGTCAGGGATGCTCATAAATTCCCACTCCAGGGTGGACGGTGATGGCACAGTCGGACAGAAGCACATGTCTGCGGTGCCTAGAGTTCCTCACATGTATTCACCGCACCACTCTGACCTGTATTACTCTGAGACACGAGGCCCTCTGCCACCCTCCGCTCAATATGAATCTTCCCAGTACCCTCCAGGTAACAAAACACTTATTATTTTTTGAACAAACACATAAGGTTTTGCACTTCTAAAAATGTTAATTTCCCTCATTTCAACAGGTAATCCTTATCCTTACCACCATGTGCACCCACGCTACACCCGTCACCCCGCTCAAGATCCAGGCATGCCACCATATCCGGATTCCTATTCCAGTTCCTACACCTCGGAGCGCCAATGCGCCAACCCAAGCTCCCATTACGGCTACCCTTCACACCACGATGGCCGTCGCCACTCAGCCTACTCCCATCCCCAAACATACCCCCCTCGGGAGGAACTGGTCCGTAGGAGTCCGGACGTTCCCCCACAACTACCACCCCAAAATTCTTCGTACCTGCCAGAACAAGACGGTTATAGCCACTCCAGTCAGATCAGGAATTACCCAAGGGTAAGATCCATCACCTGTAACATTTGAATTGGATGGGTGTCATTAAAACCTAAAGAAAGCATAACCTAATACTGTGTCCACAGAATGCCTACACGCGATCCCAGCCTTCCCTAGACTACCTGCACCGTCGAAGACAGGAGATCATGGCCCAGCTGGAGGATAGAAAGCCCCTTAGCTCCTCACACTCGCACGACCCCAACTGCCCTCAGGACATGAGGGGACAGAGCCATGTAAGCCAGAAAAACTATATTTCATAGAAATAATAATACAAATACTAAGCACAATGTAGAAGGGCTGCATGTTTAGTAAGGGATAATGTACATCCAGCCGGTTGTTATCGCAGAATAAGGATCTCGTATCACCCTGAAGGGGGTTATTCAGTGATAACAACTGGCTGGATGTACATTAACTCTCTTATTACTTGCCACATAAGTAAATAATTAGACACAAAATATTTGAGTTGAAATATTTGGATGCACAGCAGTTGCGAGCAAGCAGCAAGTTCAAACTAGACAGACATTTAAGGGATACGGTGCACTCAAACCCCTTATTATTACACAATATTTCACCACATAAATAATTAAGGTGATAAAAGATATTGATTTAAGACGGAAAAATTTAAAAATCTTAGCTGTTTGTTAGTTATCTTATAGTCCAGTGTACGAAACAATCTTCGTGAAATTCGCAAATTCGCGATACCAGGATGACATCATAATTGTACACATAATACTGAATTGTTGAACCAAACGCAAAGCTTTCACTAAGAAAAATTGTTCCTAGCAAGAGTACGGCGCCGACTGCTGTTATCCGGATGAGCCGGTTGTTAATGAGGGATAACATACCTAATTTTGCGACTGACCAATCAGAATCAAGTATTCCACAGAACAGTGTAATATATCTAAAACAATTGTTTAATGTGTGAAAATGAAATGAAGACTACCATAAATTAGTTTTGTAATTTAAAATGTTGAATAAAGAATGAATGATTTAATAATAGTAATAATAATAGTATAACTGGTACTGTAAAACTATTATTATTATATTTATCTGAAATCTATTTTCGTAAAACTATATCCATTTAAACTATTTTTATTTATATATTGTTATACATATTAGTATTGTAATTTTAAAAACATAGTAAAAATAATGAAATGCTTATTTTTAGTAAAATTATAGTAATTTCTTATTTATTTTTTTGTATTTAATAATAGTTATTATTATTATTTTCAATTCATATTTATATTGTAATGTAATTTTAAGAAAAGAAAATATTTCAAATTATGTCTAAGATAATAATAATAATGACATTATCAATATTATCATTGTTGTTCTGTTAAATGTATATTTATATTGAAATATAATCACAAAATGTTGGGACAATTTATGCAGTACTACAGACCTGGGAAATCTGGAGTTAAAAAATAAATAAAACATTTTCTGATAAGAAACAATTTTGTATTAGATTTTTTTTTCCCCAAATCAAGCAGTCCTATTAGGTAGTATTTGGTAATGAATTGCCATATCCGTGTGTTTCGCAGTACATGCAAGAGAACTCCCATGGTTTAGGACACTTCCGGGAAGCAGACTACACCAGCTCCTATTCACCTTGGTCATGTGACCCCTTCGGTTCCTACATTGGCGGCAAGGATATAAAATCCAAAGAGGGCATGGACACAGTAAGTTTTGCATGTTTATCGAGACATAAGGGATTCTCAAGCAGTTGTATTTTTAACAAAAACATGGCCAAAGGTATACACTGGAGGAGGAATCTGATACAGATTTAGAGACCAGAATGTTAAAGAAATTTTTATTTTGTTACGCAGAACTTCCTAGCAAACACATAGCATGCACTGGCAACCAACTATAGCACCTTAGCATTATAATTAAGAATTTTCTGTGGGCAAAAATTGCATTTAAAAAAATGTAATTTGAATTCATTAAAGCTGAAAGGCTTCACATTGCAAGGGGATTCTGTCCCATTTCCCCCAAACATTCAGATCTGTGCTGTTTTCAGTGACACTTCCATTATAAAAGGTTACAGATGTTTATTCTGTCTAGTTTGTACAAATACTTTTCACAAACCAAAGGACATATACATATGTATTAGTATGCTGAATAATTAGCATATTCATATAGGATTTTTGAGCTAATTGTAACCATTCCTAGCAGCAAAATTTAGACAAAAGCAAAAGTCTGAGAGCACACGGCTTGGAGCTTCAACGCAGAGCGGCAGACGTCAAAGACGACGACCCCATCATTCCCTTTGGCTCTCTGCCAACCGTGTCTCGTTTTGGAGCCATCTCGCGCACGTCTAAACCGGGCTACCCGCCAAACAGTCCCATGCCACCCATGCCAAACTCGGCCAAACACATCACTTCTGCTGGTAAACTCCCCCTGCTTCCTCTCAGCATTGCTCATGGGGCGACATGATTATTTTCAGTGTTTTTGAATGGCCTTTGTCTTCTCTTTTAAGCTGACTACACCTATGCGAATCAAGGGGGGTGGAGTGGCGACTCTTACCAGCCCAACCAAAAGTCTCATGGGCACTTCAGCGAGCGGTATGTCACCCAACCCCACCCTTTACAAGCAATCATTTGGTTTCAGTGTAGTTTTCTTCGTTTTCTAATTGTCCAGTTATCCCGCAGGTCCGGTTTATCCCCTGCCGTGCAGGCGCGGGAGCAATTGAGGATGGAGCTACAGCAGGTCGACCTGCAAATCAGCCAGCAGACGCAGAGCCGCGGCCTGGAGGTGAGACTGTCTGTTCAATGGATGTGTCATTCATTTTAAAGGCCTGTTCACACTTGCTTCGATCCTACGTATCAAATATCACTTGAAATGAAATATAAATTATTGGTAGTAGTATTGTTATTAGATAATAATGTAAAAAATAAAGGTTCTAATTATAATGTGTGTTGTTGTTATTTCAGTGATTCAGCTTCTCACTCTCTCTTTTGGCAGAACCCAAGCTCAGTCATGTCCCAGCCGCCTCGAGCGGACTGGTCCTCAGGGAATGTGTCCAGTGAACAGCTGAGTCTCGAGCTGCACCAGGTGGAGAGAGATATCATCATGAGGACACATGAGATGGCCAGGGTAAGCGAGACACGCAATTTATAGAGCCTCTATTAATTATTCATTACTAATATATTCTATTTCCAGTGAATAATTAATGCGACCGTGACCATATCGGAGCAGAAAATCCATTTTTGAGCAAGGTCATATGTAAAAGTGTTGTTCTTTTTCTGTTTCCACTCCACTGGCATTGTGTAGTGTAATTCCAGTGGCTTTTATATTTCTGTTCACTAAAGGAAGTGTTAAAAGTCATTTGATATACATCGCTGTGCTTAAGCATGAATTATTTTGCCTTCAGGAGAACCACGATGGCAAGTACAAGCGGGTCTCAGTCGAAAATGGACAAGATGAACACACTCTACAGCGAGATGAGCATCCACTCACTCTTAGGTGAAATATAACAGTGAATCTTAATAAAACAGGTTTTATATCAAAAGAGAGCTGTGTAAGGGCTATTTATTTCAAGTCAGGATTTGCTTTCAGAAGTACATGGTTTAGATTGACTGAAAGAAATTCAAATACAATACGTGTCGCCTTTCTCTCTTTGGTTTTAGTGAGGGCTCAAACGGCTCCATCGGCATGTCCTTGCTGACCAACAAGACGTCATCTCTCAGTTTGTCCTCTGAACATGTGGCCAGCAGCCCTGATCTGCCCAAGAACGGAGTCGCCCACTCCTAGTCTACCTCAGATTCCCCTTCCTCAACCACCACCCCTCTCTTATGCCAGGTTAAACCCTCTAGAGCAGGTTGCTCTATCATCGCTGTATGATACATGCCATTCATTCACTTAAATCTGAGCGTTTAGCTTCCTCGCTGAGCCTCAAACACCCATCAGGCAAATATGGTTGGAGTTTGGGTGGGATTCACTGTGCATGTGCCTCAACAGACTTGCACAATCATGCCCTGATTTAGTTTCTTTATACAGCGGTATCTGCTGTCATGCATTTTCTCCCTGTTTCTTGTTCACTTTCTTTTCTTCATTGGCGTGTAAATCGGTGAATCTGAAAAACGTAAGATGATTTCACTTACGCTGTTTAACTATCATTAATCCTCTTTCTTGGGTTTCAGAATTGCATTTTTATCACATGTGCTACGTTTTCTGTAGTTAAACTCTTGTTTGTGCTTGGTCTGGCGTTTAGACTTGTGTCAGGGTTTACAGAGTTTAATATCTTTTTTTTTTTACTGCAGGCTTGCTGCATATTCAACCAATGGAAACCATTTTTTTTTATCATGGCGGTCAAAACTATGTATCGTGTTTCATACATTAGGCTTCATTTAGGCTTTTACAGTGTGATTGCTGAGATGCACATTATTGCGTGTTATAGAAATTCTCATAAACCTAAAGTTCACTGATTTGACCTCAACTGCGCTCATGCCAACAAACCCGAAATCCTTTTCCAGTCTTAATAGGGCACTTGTATTGTTGTCAGTGTATTACACTACACTGCCTGTGGGATTTCGATTGAACCGCCTATAATCATCATCATCATCTTAAGTTGTAATGTCCTCAGGGATGCATTAATCGACCTCTATATTTTGTGGATGGAATAGAAATAACCATCCAGGTCACGCTGTTTTTTTTTTTTCATAGTAGGTATTGTTATATTTTTCCATCCTGAGGATGGAAAGAAAGCTGCTATGGTAAAGCATAAAGATGCATTCTGTTGTAAGAATGCGTATATACTGCTCTTCACTTTGTCAGTGAAATTATGATCTTCAGATCAAGCCACGATTTTTTTTTTATATATATTTGGAGTTTTTCATCCTGAAATATGTGCTGTATATTCAAAGCATAAAGCATGACTTTGATCCAGTTGTAGCCACTTCAAGACTCTCCTTCATTCTCTGTTTCGTCTTTGAAGTTTGAAGAAGGTTGTTTTGATGGGCCGGTTCAATCGAATTCCCCTTCAGGCTGAGCTCAAGTGTGTACATCATAGTTATCCTCAAATTCATTCCAATATTGATGGGGGATTAACTAAGCTCCTATACTTCACTTTACTGTCAAAGGAGACTGTTTGGACTTGAAAAGCTTGGACTCCTTACCTAGTAAAGGAATAATTCACCCAAAAATGAAAAAAAAAAAATGCTGAAAATGGGTGCCTTCAGAAGTAGAGCACCTGATAAAAACATCACAGTAATCCACATGACTCTAGTCCATCAATTAATGTCTAGTGAAAAGCTGCATCTTTGTAATAAATAAATCCATCTTTAAGATGTTTTTAACTAAAATGCCAGTCCAGATATTGCTTTCTTTAGTGAAAACAATCATGACGTTTGAACCAGAAGAGAAATATGCACAGATCAAGCACCTTTTATAATTCAAAACCGTGTAAACAGATATGGATTTTGATGGGCGAGGACAACAAAGGATTCACCTTTCCACTGGATGAAGTGTTATTGTGGAGGGCCAGAAGCAATGGTTTAAATTATTAACTGGAGTTACGTGGATTACTTACAAATTATTGTGATGTTTTACTCTCAGTGACGGCACCCATTCACTGCAGAAGATAAATTAGAAAATTTCTCCAAATCTGTTCTGATGAAAATCTAATTAATTTACTTCTTGGATGGCCTGAAGATGAGTAAAACCTCACACAATTTTCATTTTTAGATGAACCATTCCTTTAAGAGAGTTAAACCACTAATCAGGAATACTTCATATCTCACGTTATTCGGAATTGGTTTTGTTTAGGTTTGAGTTTGTAGTTAACATCAATCCCAGTGATCTTTAGAGTCCCACCACTAGCCAGCTCTCCGATGTTGTTGGGAATAAAAGTACAACTTTTTTTTCCACATTTTCTGTGCAGATTTTGGATTAAAAAATGAAAGCATTATCAAGCTAGCCAAAATAAACAAGTGAAGACGCAATATGTGGATAATGTGCTCACAGATTCTGCACAGACCTCGGCAACTGTTAAATTTGCCTTAACATTAAAGTACACAACATATTTCTGTCAGCTATTCAGTGATCAGTAACGTATTTGGCTCATCAAAACGCTTGCACTGTACATCTCAAAATTGCATTTTTCATGTTGTTGCTTCCTTGGTGGTGAGATCTCATCACCTATCAAAGTCACGCCTCAATGATTTACTTTTAAGTTGGAGGTTAGTTTATCTGTTTTTTTGTTTTGTTTTCCTGCTAGCATATAATGGTCTCTTGAGACATCCTACCGCAACCTTAAAAGCACCTATTTTGGTGGAATTTCTCTTAAGTTGGAGTTGATTTCTATTGTTTTTATTTTGGTTATTACAGTCACTTTGGTCTGAGCTCAACATTTAAGCAATCGTCAAGATTGGATATTGCAACTTCGTTTAGGTAAACACTGTGATGTACAGTGTAGACTTTAACAATAGCACGAATTTACCCAAAATTGGTTTGAAAGAAACAGAGAAAGCTTTTTGTTGTTGTTGGTTTAAAGCCACTAAATGGATTACGATTTCAGAAAGGCGAACTCTTGTAGGAATTTTTTGGATCTAGAATAAGTCCTAGGTCCACTTGGGTAACTTCATCTTTATTTTTTGTTTTAATGGAAGACCTCTGTCTTTATCTCAGGGTTGATTTTAGTGTATTTGTGTGTAAACCTCGTGTTACTCGCCCTTTTTTGTTTTTCAGGACTGCAATTGTCGCTTAACCAGTTTCAAGACTTGAAGACTTCAAGGTGTGCCTTTTTGCAGATCTGCTGTTATTCACGCGTTGGGTATTAAGATGTAGCCAATACCATCTCTATTTATAATATTCAACTCCTCTCAGTCTTCAAAGTCAACATTTATATTAAATGATCTCTTCAAATCTGCAGGCTTTTAGACCGCCAAACGGATTACTTGCCTATCCTTTCTGAGATAAAGGAATTTATTGCCAGGTCATTTGTTTTTGTATCCACTTTGTGCGTTTCATGCAGTTGAACTCGAGTATTTAAGCATGTTTCATGGTGTGATGGTGGTCTTTTGATGTTAGGGTCCTTTGGAAAAGTCTAAATTGGAACAGGAAAACAAGGACAGTCTGTGTATTTTGTCATAGTTTGATATCGCTATTTAGAGAGGAAAGTATCTAGGCTTATTTTAATATGTAATGACTTTGTTGGAGATCTGATGATACAGATAAACAAATCAAGGTTTACTGCTCTCATAAAAGCCATTAATACATTCCTCAACAGTTCCTTTGTACTTAACCGAAATTGATTTTCAATGTTTCCTTGAACGAAACGCAGATTGTATAAACCTTTGCAGAAGGGCTCAATTTATTTCTGGTTTTGAAAGTATGTATTCGAAGGCAGCCAATTCAAAAACCAATTGTTTTTAAACTATTGTTGCAAAGCAACATTTCCATGATCACCCATGAGCCAATGGGAATCACTGTTGATTTGAAAAGGGAACCAAAATGTTTACCCAGGTGAATCTCATGAAACTTGTTAAAGAAACGGTCATATTTCACCACAAGTATGCGTATAAATACATCTCATAGAATAAGGCCCATTTTTGGAACCTTTGTTTTTGCATTGTGAAAATTATTTTCAAAGCATTAAGCACAGAATAATTCTTTATTGTAATGCATAATATTTGAGAATGAAATTGGTTTTTTTTTCTGCTTTGTGGTAATGACATTTTCGAGGGGAAATTTGGTTAAAATGTTTCGATGCAAAAAAAAAAATCTTATTGGTCCTATTTTAATGAAATTATTATTTTTTTTTATGTGAAATACGACTTTTTCATGAGGTTCATCCATCCAGTTCTGACGACTTAAAAAAAAAAAGTATTTATGATCACTGTCTAATGAACAGTCTCCGTGCTTCCTCACTGGAACTCATTTTATTGTGATTGTTGACTACGTTCAGGATTGGCGTTGAATTATGAATGTAATACTAATTAGTGTCAAATGTCATAAAATGAGAAGATAGGAATGATTGAAATCTGAATTTTGACACTTGGTGCCTGAAATACCCAAGACTGTAGTATGTTTTCCCACACAGATAAATGATTAACGGTACATATTGTTCCCTGGCCTCGAGGGGAAAGTATATGCTGTGCACATACACACATAGTAGATTTATGAGAAGTCATAAAGTTACTTGAAAACATAAGGGTTGTGCACAAGTACAGGCTTTAGTGTTTTAGCTTCTAGCTGTAGGATGTAGTTTGAAATGAATGATTGTGTGTTTGTGTTCCAGTGTGTCCAAAGACTGCCGTCCATCTCATTTCTGTATGTTTGTTCCCACTGTAACTCATTGCTTACACTCATGTATTGACTTTTTCATGAGATGGGGTGTTGCATTGTGGTCTTTTCATCATGATTTCTAACATCAGGATATATATTGGTTTTGATGATCTCTCATGATAGACTGCTTAAATTAAGGTACGCTTTAACTTCAACCTGAATAAGAAAATAAATGTTTGTATATTATACTCCAATAAGGAATGTTTAGAAAATTTCTCCAATGTGGATGTAGTTGTAATACCTTTTTTCACTTTGTACAAGAATTCACTGTGTGAAATTTTGGATTGCATTTTTGTATAATACAATTGCTTTTCTTCTTTGAGAGGGCAGGGGGTATTACTA
Source organism: Carassius auratus (assembly GCF_003368295.1). NCBI lineage: Eukaryota > Metazoa > Chordata > Actinopteri > Cypriniformes > Cyprinidae > Carassius > Carassius auratus. The sequence goes on from NC_039289.1 coordinate 4,412,382, forward strand.
ACTGGATTTTTGAATTAGATATTGAAAAACTTGAAAATAGTATTTAATAAGAAATGTATTTTATGTGCAGCAGTGATTCTGGCATGGATTATGATTAAATGATATTGTAAACCATTTTCCTCTCTGGTCTTTTGTACAAATGCATGCACTTTTATGCAAAAACCATTAACATTGAACAAAACACAAATAAAAAATACTTTCACCTCTTTTTAACATAGTTTTTAACAGATTCCCCATAATCAGTCAAATTTATTTGCTTGTGGCTAACCTAACAAAATTAATCAATAGCACAAAGGTTGTCCTGAGTAAATTTCCTTCTCTAGTCATTCCAGTGCTCTTAAGGGCACTGACCTATCCAGAGAAGTGTTTTCTTCACTTTGTTCCTTACTTTAGTACAACATAAACTGGTCTTTAACCCCAAAGCTGGTCTTTAACAAGGAAATACAACAACGTCAGGTATGTGAAAAATGCATTGAATATCCCGATCCAGGAAGAGCAGTTCTGTTGGAACAGTTTGAACGAAGAGTTTTCATGGGGTTAAAATTTTAGTGAAATTTTAACCTCAAATAGACACAATCCTAGTATAAAGTCAATCAACCATTGGTAGTGACATTTAATTCCGATTAAACCTTAATTTGTGACTAGCAGTGTATGATTTAGAAAGTAAAAAATTTATGAAATTGACAGAGCTGTGGTCATTTAAACTTGAAATGAAGTAACCACTCTGGATTTTAAAGTAAAAGCTGTTAACTATGGAAACGTTTGCTCTTTGCTAACGGTTTTAAATCTTACGTACTAAAAAATAAATAAAAACTCTTACCAATTCACTACAGAAATTGTATATCATGATTCCATGACTTGTTTGACCACCAGAATTTGCACTGAACTGCTTTTCCTGGGCTGGTTTCCCATTCCATCTTGGGCAGGATGAAGTTGTTGGCAAGTACGTGGGCTTTATGGGTACTCACCCTCTGTTCAGTCCAGGCAGCCAAAGATATCTGCAATGCAAAGCCCAAAGATATACCTTTGGAGCCAATGTGCATCTACCGCAGCCCGGATTCTGAAACACAACCAACTGAAAAACCAGAGAAGAAACCAGCTGGCACCAACCCTCGAGTGTGGGAATTGTCCAAAGCCAACAGCCGCTTCGCCCTCTCGTTTTTCAAGCAGCTTGCCAAGGGAAAGTCCAACGATGAAAACATCTTTCTGTCACCAATAAGTATCTCAACAGCTTTCGCCATGACGAAGCTAGGGGCTTGCAACACCACACTGGAGGAGCTCATGAAAGTAAGGTAAAGTAATTGTAATTCCAAATAAAGAACGATCACTTAGCAGGTCAACAACTTCTCTATTCTTCACATGTAGGTGTTTCAGTTCGATACCATTAAGGAGAAGACCTCAGACCAGGTCCATTTCTTCTTCGCCAAGCTGAACTGTCGACTATACAGCAAAAAGCATGAGACAACAAAACTGTTCTCTGCAAACCGTTTGTTTGGAGACAAATCAATACTTTTTAATGAGTCCTACCAGGACATCAGTGAGATGGTTTATGGAGCCAAGTTGCTGCCTCTCGATTTTAAGGTTACATTTGCCATAAGTGTCTAAATGTAGCACATATGATCTTTGACCCTGTACTAAACATTCAAGTTTCATCCTCCAGGGGAAACCGGAGGTTTCAAGGATGACGATAAATGAATGGATAGCCAACAAGACTGAGAACCAAATAAAAGATACCCTGCCAGAAGGCTCAATAGACTCCAACACCATATTGGTCTTGGTGAACACGGTCTACTTCAAAGTAAGTGAGGAGGCAGAGATACTTGTAAATAAGACGCAATTTTTCAGGGTGTCAGCCTTCCAGCAGAGTTTATGCTGCATTCAAGTCCTCCTGGGAAGTTCGTATTTACTAGTTGACAAGTCTAAAATATGACATCGGGTGTGTTCCAGTCAGTTTAGTTGGCACAAGATGGCGGTGTACCTTCTGTTAATAAATTACAAGAAAATACAACAGGGTTTGTTAACTCTGCGTATAGAAAATGAAGAGCAAAGAATTAGCATATGGTGTCTTTTGCATTTTAAATTTTTTAAATATAATTTATGAAACCACTTTAATCTGTATCGCATAAAAACGTATTTGTTATATTGCAATCCCGGCTATCAGTTTCACCTTAAAAATAACAGACCATCATCCATCACTCGCATCCATCAAACCATCAATTCTGTCATGTTTCTCATTGACTCGGAAACTCAGAGCTTAAAGAAAATTTAGTTTCCCCCTCGTATTTACAACTTTGTTGTGGCGTTTATGTGTGTTTAACTCGTAAATATGATGTATCCATTAGCTCCAACACCAATTAAACACACCTGCTAATCAAGGTCCAGTAGCGAACTGTGACTCTTAGGGGCTTTTTATACAACACTATTTTCAACTAAAAACAGAAAACTTTTTATGAGTTTTGGCTGTTCCTTTAAATGTCAGCTGTGTTTTGGGGACCTGAAAATTCAAAGTACATGTTTTTGAAAACGATGCCGTAAACGTCTCCATGTAAACTATGAAAATGCAAATTTGTGAAAATAGTAAAGTCATACGCACATATTTGTTTACTCTATAGAAACAAGTCTTTGCACATGCATGTAGTGTTCAACATCGCCAACTACTGGCCTGGCATGCATTCTTGTTCATTCATGCTTATTTTGAGTTATAACCAGTAGTTAACAGGAAGAGATGATCAAGCTCACTCGCACTTCATGCTTTTAACTGAATAGCCTTTACAGTGATTTTTCACGCTACATCAAAGAGCTTCAAAATGACATTTATTATTTGGACCTGCCGGTAACAATTGACAAAATGTAAAGGACAAGACTTTGTTTTATTATCCAAAGCAACAAAATACAAACTTCTATGTCATTATTGTGTACAATTACAACAAATATGCACAAAGTTAGTACATTTAAAGACTTACCACTAATTCTGCCAACTGACTTTTCTTTAAAAGAAAAAAAGAAAAAAGCTGAACAAAATGGTAGCATCAACGGCAGAAATAAAAAACAATTGGCTAAGGGGCCAAATAGATTTTAACTAACTTACCCATGGAAGATTTACTTAAAGACGTGTAATTTCTGGGGCTTGAAATGCCTCTCAGTTTTCTGGACCAAATTGCTCGTGTGTACATCTTCCTTTTCCAATTAACTCCAAAGTTTCTTTAAAACCACTATAAATCGGCAACAATGACCTCCTCAGAAATGTTACTTGGTGCTTCCACCGTCAACAGCTTCATAATAGTGGATCTTGTCATAAAGATAAGTGATATCAAATCCCACTGGGGGGAGGTATGATTGGTAATTTAGCTGTCATTTACAATAAGTCTCTCAATGATTTACTATCGTTCGGCCATCTGTAATTTTATAGCTTGACTACCAGTCACAGAGCTGACAGTGTGACCATTCACACAGCCAGTGACTTTTTCGCTGTATGTCGCTAGACTCTGTACTGTGAAGATGCTTGTGGGCGTTCCTACTGCTGTTGCTCTAATGTTATTGGTAGGCTGCACATCTTGAAATATCTTTAGGAAATGCAAATCACAAACAATATATGTTGCTGGTAAAACTAGTCATGTACAGTAGAAGACTTTGACAAATTCTTCAGGGTCACTAGAAACTTCCAGCCAAAATAAGTTGGAGCTAAACTCTGAAAATGGGTCCTCCAGGAGCAGGACTGTCCTCCTCTGACTTGTGAACTCTGCTACTATGTGGTTTTTGTGTTCCAGGGTCAATGGAAACACAGATTTGATAAGGAAAATACCATGAATTCAGACTTTCATGTTAGCGAGACCCATAAGTGTCAAGTGACCATGATGACCCAAGAGCGTAATTTCCAGTATGCCACAATCTATAATGACAAGGTGATGATCCTTGAATTGCCCTACAATGGGGCTGACATCACAATGGTGCTCATATTACCTTTTGAAGGTACAACCCTGTCGGAAGTAAGTCGATTATAAACAATAGATCAAATGTTCTCCTCAAAAATCCTCTCCTCTAGTCCTAACAAAACTGCATCCAATTAAGGTGGTTGAAAACATGAACCTCAAGAAACTTGAAGGTTGGTTACAAGACATGAGAGAGACCACAGTGTCTGTGCAGCTTCCTCGTTTTCGTATCGAGGACAACTTTAGCCTCAAAGAGCAGCTGATGAAAATGGGCCTGGAACATCTTTTCAGTCCAGGAAACGCCAGTCTCCCAGGTATGAAAATAGCTGTTGTTCCAAACAAGTATGACTTCTGTAGAACCTAAAAGCTACTAGGAATGTAGAGCTCAAGTCGTATTGACTACTTCTATTGGGAACTTGCCATGATTACTATGCAATTTTGCTGTATGGATTTCCTGTATGGACATCTTGAGTTCTGATGAATCTGTCCAGTAATACTGTCAAAACGTTGTGTTGTGCTAGGGATGGTTGCCGATGGTGGACACAACTTGTACATTTCCAACGCCTACCATAAGGCCTTCCTTGAGGTAAAATACATTCAGTATAATTTGCAATCTCAAGCAGCATGTTTTTATGATTAGTCTAACTGTATACCAAGACGGATTACACAATTTCTTAGCCAGTGGTCTGGTTTTCCAATTTTTCAGGTGAATGAAGATGGTAGCAAGGCTGCTGCCGCCACAGCAGTTGTTACTACCGTACGTTCCTTAAGCATCTACGCAAAGGATTTTATTGCGGACCGACCCTTCCTTCTGCTTATCCGCAAATCCAGCATCAATACCTTGATCTTCACCGGCCGAGTTGCAAATCCTTGTGGGAGCAGCTAATATGGATTGGATATGATCCAACATGACGACGACGGTTATTAAACGTCCACCCTTTTAACATGACCGGGCAGCCTTGTTTCTTCATTATTGCTTAAAAATGAACATTAAATTTGTCACAATATATTGTTTTTCCTCCGTTAACCAAGCAAGCACTACAAACAAACACAAGCCGAGAAGCAAAGAGGAATTTAAACAAATAAATAAAAGCAATATGTACAGGCACAGAAAAAGGATAAAACAGGTTTATTTTTTCATATTAGAAATTTGGGTTTAGCAGTATCACACAATCTGGGCTTACATAATTATACATTTAAAGAACAGAATTAAAAATCCTTCACAGTTACACTTAAAGTGCTTTATTTCTATTTAGAAGAATGGATTTGACACATTGCCAGTGAGGAAAAAAACAGTGGTTATTGTGAAAATGGCATTCACATTATTAATCATGATTAATCTTTCTGATTGCTGTACCATTTTAAATGTGAGAAGTCTTAAATTTTAAGTAATCATAATCTCAATTTCAAATACCTTAAATCACCTACGAATATCATTTCTAAAATCAAAAAATGTTTAAACATTGACTTTCTCAATAATTACTCTGATTTGCTATTTCAATTAGAGTAATTGACTTCTACGACAATAATGCTCATGTTTTAAAATGTGGACCTTTTTTAACAATAAAATACCTATTATATTTTGTTTTATTTCATTGATATGCAAGATAAAATATTTCCTTAAGTATGATTTAAATTAAAGTGATTAACGTCTCATAAGACACATGGAAAGAACTTTACAGACTATATTGCCTTTTGCAAAATAAAACAACATAGCAAGACAAATTGTAAAAGTCAATTTTTTGGCTTCTATTGGTGCAAATTTAGATGCCAGGAAATGTATTTATGTTTGGCCGCTACAAAAGACAAAGACAACATGCAAATACACTTTAACTCGACGGGTCAGAAGGAAAACAATGTCTTATTTCCTTGTCAAAAGACTCTTTTGAGGTATAAAAATTTGTTTGCTTGCTTTTCAGACAGACTAAGTTATGAAAAATATACGTAGTCTGTTTGCACCCAAGTAAAATGTGTTGCTAGTACAAAATATTTGCTCCAGAGGGACAATACTGAACAAACTCTGAAGTTATGGCTCAGTGTTGTCATTCGGTCTTACCAAAAAACTAGTAAGTAGAGACATGCACTATAACTTTTCACAAGCTAGACCATGAAACAAATGAGGGGAGGTGGAGGGGGGGGGGCGTGTTAATGCAATCACTGAAACAAATTTTATCGCATTTGCCAATATGTATAATTGCTTTATAAGTTCAAGATACAGATTTTTTCTAAATCGAAAAACAACTGGTCATCAGTTTCACAACTTTTAAAAAGATAACGCGTTTGTTATAGTGCGTTTTAGTTTTGCACCACTTTATCTGAAAGCAATTTCTGAACTGGAATTGGGGTGAAATATTGCTTCAAAAGTAGCTTCATTTGAAACTGCACATTCCGTAACACTGCGTTAAGATTAGACACATTTTGGTTAGAAATGACTTGTTCAGTCAACACCATTAAACTGCAGTAGATGTATTGTCATGCAGAAACATTAAATATTACAGCCTAATATATACACTGCAGCAACACATTTATCCTCCACCATGTTATTTAAAGCTTGAAAACTAATACAAAAGCCAAACATAATATTTGAATGAATAATATTGTTTCAAATAAAAACCATCAATGTTTTCAAGATCAACGCCAGATATGCACAAAGGGAAAACATGCTGAAAGTTATCATAAGCCCTAAAGCGCAAATTAATGATTAAATTTAGACTTCTTAAAATATGCAGTAAGATAACTGGAATGACTGATTATAGATATATATCCCTTGTTATTAGATTGCAATTAATTCATTCACAGAGACATAATTTAAGTCACTATCACCTATATATGACAAAACAGGCCCATGCCCCAAACCTAATTGAAACTTAAAAGCAAAGTCCATAAAAAATAACATCTTTTTTTGATATATTATAACATATTAGATTATGATTATGTTGTTTACAGACAAAATCCTTTGCCCTTTTCTAATATCATGAGGTTGCACTGTGACATATAAAAGCAATGTTAACATGCTTTTCTATTTACCTGGGTTCTGTGCTGTACAACAAATGTGAAATTATAACATTTTCAGGATTGTATTTCACTGTGACTACTTCTGAGGCATGAGTATTTACATTGAGAGGAAATGTTCATATGTAGGTTTTTTTTCTGCACTTGTGAAATATGTCGACCCAATTTACCCAGAGCTAGAATTCTAAGTAAAAAAATCTGCTTGGTACAAGCTAACATCAAAAAAAAAAAACAGTAAACAGTGAGTTCCTGATATTTGTAAGAAGTGTTTACCTGTTGACCTGTTTACTTTCGCTTAAAGCGCCTTTGTTTTTGTTGATCATTCTAGAAACTGTCTCTGTATATTTATTACAAGTATAAATTTGTCTAAATATGCATAAGTGACGCATGTATATAGATATACAAAAATTCTAAAAACAAAACAAAACACATCCCCATCCCATTTTTTAAGTGCCTGATGTAATCTCTTTTTTCCTCTTCACCCTCCGAATCTTAAGGGTTTAAGAACTTCCAGTTTCAGTTGTTTTGGTTACTGAAAGCATCAACTGGAAACATCTGTTCATAAGCCAAGTGTAAAGGCCCTTGACCCCAAGGTTCAAGTGCCTTCCATCAGATGAAGGGAAATCTTACACTCAAAGTCATTCCGTGGCATTTCGGCGTATCCCAGACATCACAGACATACGGTTTACGTTTTCCTAAACGGCGTAGGCGACCAAGTCCGCATTTTGGTTCGTCTCAGCCTTAGACTCATTTCTTATGTCTTGACACAAAAAAAGGAACAAGGGTACATCCCCTAAGAGACCCCTTACTCCTGGTCAAACACATTCTTATAAGCAAAATATTGCCAGACCAGTAAAACAAAAAAGTTGGTGACACTAGCGAATCTCAACGAGTGACGTAAATGTATGAAAAGAAATGAACACTGAACATTAAATTCAGCTGAGTGCATCCACGCATCTGTGTGCAACAGATCAGTATTGCGAAGTAATGTGAGAGAGAGGTAACTGAGCGGTCTATTGTAGCTTATCTGAGGTTGAAGGATTTCCTTGTTTTATATCACTGTATCGCCAACATTCAGCAGCTGAGTTGTTCAGTTTAGAGATGTATGAAGGCATTAATGTGAACTAAACTTGAAATAAATGTGTCACTGCTATACTCTACCAATGTATTTTCACCATGAGTGCCTATATCACAGTATCTCTACCAACTTTAAAAAGTAAAATAATGATGCGAGTTATTCTTGTTATAAACCCAAAGTTCTAGAAAAACAATTTCCTTGTAATGTGAGCAATGTGTTTCGGTTCTATGGCAGGCCGGATCGGCACTTAACACAAAACAAAAAAAAATGAATCAAGAATCTGATGTTAGATCAGACCTGAGGGTCCCTAATAAAAAACTGAACCCGTTTTCCTAAGCTTGCCATGGCTGGGGAGCGCAAAGTCTAGCCCCAGGTTAATTTATCAAGATTGTCTCAAGGCAAAGTAGCAAAGGACTACGATGTCCTCTCTTTTTACAACTCATCATCTGGCACAAAGAAGTTTGGCAATTTTGACGCAATTTGACCAAATCATTGCTAGAGCTTCTCTTTTAGTTTATCCTGAAAGATCTGTAGTAGTACAAAAATATAAAAATAACATATAAAAGACAGGAAATGAAAAGAAAAAAAACACTGCATCCAGTGGTGTGTGAGGTTGTTGGAGTGTGGCTTGTCTTCATATATTGACGTCCTGTTCAGTTTGCATGGTGAAGGTAGATGTGGTTTAAAGCAGAAATACCATTTATAAATCCCTAGAGAACACTATTCCTACCAAATTGTTCCTTGCATCTTTGTTATCACTGGAAAAAATAGAGGATCTTCGGCCAAGTAGGATGTAGAAGACTTTCCCTTTTTTTATCCGTTCCTCATCGACAGCAGCTGAGAGAACCTCCTGCTCACTCAACTCCTTCCAACTTGTAAATTCAGTGTTGATGGTGGGAGACAAGGGACAGAGGGATTTCTCAAGAGAAGGTCCTGTTGGACCCCACTGTCCTGTGTCTCTCTAAACTTGTGACGTTTTTGTTCAAAGCCTTTCAGTCGGGGCCAGTGGTGGATACCGAAGGTTGGACACCTTCTCCGAAGGACGAGCCGCCACCTCCCCCTCCACCATTGCCCTCAGATTCCTCCTGGGAGGGCGACTCATCTTCGTTTTGGCCTCCACGGGAGGTGACCGTGGTAGTCTCGGGTGAGGCACTATGGGACACCTCCTGTGGGGCACAACCTGGATGGTTTTTGCGGAAGTGCTGGTTGAGGATTGCCTGGAACGGGAAGCTCTTGCCGCAGACGTGGCAATGGAAAGGCTTATTTCCTGTGTGCTTACGGATGTGGTATTCGAGTTGGTCCTTGCGGGTGTACTTCTTCCCGCAGATTCGGCAAACGAAGGGGGTAATGCCCATGTGCAGGCGCATGTGGCGATCTAAGCTGCCCTTCTGGTTGAAGGACTTGCAGCAGTAAATGCAGGTGAGACGGGGGTTGTAGCGGAACCACCGATCACCTACCTGTTCTCGTAGGTACTCCTCGTATCCCCCCATGTCAAACACAGCTTGTTCCTCTCCCTAGTGAGGGAAATGTGAGAGCTTATGGTTTGTTTTCATTGATTTCCACCCCTTTCCCCAATTGAAATGCACTCTACGTTAGGCACACCGGCTGTTCTAAGTATTACACAACTGAAGGCAATTTAAGATTTCTTATTTGGTCGATAAGGTGTGCTCCACTGATATTCCTTCGGAACTACTTCAACTGTGTTCAGAAATCATAAAAAGTTCAACCAAGGATTGTAAGTGTATAGAGACAAGTCTTGATCAAGGTTGTCTTACCTGTGAGCTGGGGTGTCTCTGATCATCGACTCTTCCTGGAGACTCACTCTTGGATCTCTGGTGATCGGCCATCACAACCACACTTCCTGTTGGACTAAACCTGAAAGAAAAACACAGTATAGGTTCAATCTTTTAGAGGACACTTGTCGGCAGGAGAAAATGGGTTATTGGGGTAAATGCATCAGATTTTAAAGCATCACACCGGGATTTTCCAAACCTTATAATCAATAAGAAAGGAAGTTTGCGACTACATCCAGAGAGGAATGGGATACTTATTCAATATGGTTTCATCAAGAACTCATTGGATAATGTAAATGGTTAAAAAGAAGGGGTTGAAAAGTTAGAAGGCTTGGGGACATTAGCTGAAATAGAAACTTGTTTTAGAAGAGGAGAAAGGCACTATATTTGGATAAAAGACTAATTCCATCAAATTAACATGAACTTATGAATAAGATTTTAATTCATTTCGACGTTGAAAGTAAACTCATGAAAGACTTTACACACCTCTCAGTTTCACTGAAGCTGCTGGACGGCTGGGAGCTTTTCCCGCCTCTCCCTCCTTCCTGCACCAGTGTGCTACGTCCTGAGGTGTCAATCATCACTGTCGGCCCCTCCTCGGCCCCACTGCCCTCTTCCGCCGAAGCCTGGGTCTCAGCTCCCATCCACTCATCCATCCTTTCCGTCTTAATCCGAAACCCGTCCACCATCCGCACGTTCTCTTCTCCTCCTCTCTCCACCTCAGTCCCCGTCTCGACATACCACTGCCCAGCTCGGTTGATACGGAGAATGGGCTCTTTCCCAGTTCCCACCTCCTCTGAGCCAATGCCACTGTGCTCCACAATCTGGGGACTCATGGACTCCCCAGGGGGACTGATCTCTCTGACTTCCCTCACATCACGGATGTTGATCACCCCAGTGTTGCCAATCAATCGGGAACTGGTATGTCTGGGACTTAGGGAACTGGACCCACCTAACCCGGTCCCACCTCTTCCTGAGTCAACGGTTTGGTTGGCAGTCCTGTGAGCCCCTTTCCCGATCTCCCCTTCCACATCTGACAGACTGATTTTAAAGTGGATTCCCTCTAAAATCTGGGTGCACCGGTCAATAATGTGCTGCATTTGAAGGAAGCTGGCAGCCGTCAGGTAGCTGATGATATCAGCGAGCTGCAAGCACAAGCGTCCCGTGTAGCAGAAGGAAAGTAGCTGCTCGAACACGGTTGGGTTGCGGATTACTGATATGGACACGGTGCTCATCTCGCTCAGTGACATGTGATCCCTGAAGTAGGGTGAGCTGGCGGCGAGGACCACCTTGTGGGCACGAAAACTGTGGCCCTGAACATTGACCACAATGTCACACAGACGGCCCTGTATTCGCAACTGGTTCAGATGCGACAGGACGGAGTTGCTGAAGTCCGGAATATCAAGTTGGATGCTTCCTGCTCGTTCCATGCGGACTGCCTATTGCTGCTTTTCAAAGCTGCTGATAAAAATAAAAAATAAAAAAGTTTAGAACTGTTACAGTGGGACTTTCTGAGAATGTCAGAATTTAAAATCATGCAACACCAGCATTATTAACAAACAATGTTAAATGTATTCTTAAAAAATCCAAACAGTTCCTCCTATCCCAACTTTAAACACTGAGACAACAATAATTAAACCACTCGTAGACCGATTCCCACAGAAAGTGTAAACATTGTCTCTCTGTGGTGTGACTTTAGGGTGTGACCAATGGCAGAGTGTTCGAAAACCTTAGCTGTTCTCCAATTTATTGCGTTTCTACTTAGTGTTCACTGCACCTTGGCCTACACACTCAACAGGAGATATTTGTAGAAGTTCACTTCACCTGACAAAATTTGTTTTTATTGAAAACTCAAGACACACTGTCACAGACACCACCAGAGTCAGGTAGGAATTTTTGAAATAAATATACATTACCATACTTTAAAATATATAAATGTATAGAACAACTCCATGCTGTATTTATATATAATATTATATATTTAAATAAACACACCTAGTTTAGTAATAAACAACTGATGTTTAAAATGAAAATGTGATGTTTTTTTGCAATTCACATCTCACTTTACACGCTCAAAAACAGCATAAAAAGCACTTTTTATGTGCTTTTTTGTTCATCAGCCTGAATAAAAATGCATCCCATTTTTTTTGCCACATTTTTCTGTTCAAAATCCCATTCTATTAGAGTATGTACTGAATTCGATAAATAATTGACTAGTGGGACCAGTGTTCTTGGTACCTATAGCGCTTACATTTGGAAAGAGCCACACAGCTCATCATTTTTATTTTTATTTGTCAGCTTTTCTGAATCTGACAGCTCCTCAGCTTAATAAGTCTTATGGGACAGGCACGTTTCCTGATTGCAAAACTCACAATGTCAGTAGATGCAAATTTGGGCACAACGTACATTCAACATTCTATATAGTAGGGAAGTGACATATATGAGGTGTTACAAAATGCCTTGTGGGTAAATAACCCCCTTTCCACTTCCTGTAAAGTCATATGCCAATGTACACTCATTCCCTAAGCAGTTTGCAGTGCAAATCTTACATTTTTCTTAGTGGCCAAATGTCGTATGTGATTGTGCAATTTTAACATACCCATGTTTTGCAAAAGTTACACACTTCATTTATGAGAACTGACACTGTTGTTTGTGACACTTAACATTGCAATGTAACAAAGCTACAGATTTAAATGTTGGGTAATTAAATGAATGGGTTAACAGCAGCAATTACAAACAACCTGTTTAATTACAAGCTTGATTCACGAACACTTAATTCATTACAAACATTAAGGATAACATTAAATTACGTAATTCCATAATAGCATTGCAACAATAACGATGCAATGTAAGAAAGTAAGATTTGTAGTGAGATGCACATTTTTTTTTACCTCACCTTTTTAATAACAGGCACCAAACACGCTCCACTATATTTTTCGGCACACTTGCACTTCTTTATGGCTACAAACCACAGCTGTTAGAGAGCAAAGTTGCCATTTTTTTCATTGCATAGGTCAGTAGGATTGAGTCGCAGTGCTACTTTGTCTCTCTCAGTTTTTGACATAGTATCGGCCGACGGCGTGGCACCTCAGCTCGGTTCCAGTAACACACTGCAGCGCGGTGATGCGATGAAGCCTACCCGAAAAACACGCACACACCCCGGTGCAGAGCAGGCAGGGAGGTGCCTTACCCCAGTCCACGCCAAATCTATATTAAACAAATACAACGCCAAATACGATTTTCCTTTTTCGACAGCCTGTTCTGGGTGATTTGGCTTTGAATCCTCCCCATTTCACGACCACTCTTTAACGTTATACTTATCGTCAGGTATTCTGCTGTCGCTTTCGGTTCCTCCGCCGCTCTCATATTCCCCCATGTATAACATGAGCCAATGTACAGAAAACAGCATTCTGGGAAATGTAGTTCTGTCCAACTACAGCCATAGCAACCAAAAATGTAGAAATTCCACGACAGGGACTCGCGCTCCCATGATCCTTTGCTTTACCACCGCTGTGTTAGTGGGTAAAAAGAGTTCGTTTGCATTTTTTGGTGACACTTCATATATTTTATGTGTGAGGGAGTTTAAAAAAAGGTATTAACTTACCGTTTTAAAAATTTACATTAATGTTCCGTTTTATGAATAAATTAAAAAATGTAAAATAAACTATCTTTGCAGGGCAATGCAGATTCATTTCATGACATCAATAAAACTAATCCCAACGAACCCATGAAAAACAATTATTTGCATTGTATTTTGAGAATGAAGCCTTTACCGTTTTAAAATTGTATTGTACTGCATGTTGTAGCCTAGTTACATTTTCATGGAATGCTTTGGTTCTCTGAAAAAAGAAAGAAAGAAAGAAAGAAAGAAAGCAAGAAAGAAAGAAAGAAAGAAAGAAAGAAAGAAAAGAAAGAAAGAAAGAAAATTGAGCTATAGCATTCATCATTGAGCTAAAGCAACAATTTTTTTTCCACAATTTAACTTGTTACAATAATTTCTGTCATTTCTACATTTGAGTTTATGAACTCCAGAGTTTTAATTTCGAATATCAAGAGTTTCAAATAAAATTCCTATATCAGTAAACAAATCATAAGGGGTAGGCTGCAGCAAGTTTTTTTTTTTTTTTTTTTTTACAGCAATAATACTGAATAATTAAGAATAAGTATAATAATTATAATTTAAGGGAATAAATTATGCCGCACTCGGCGCACCAAATTCCTTATTTGTGTGTCTGTAAACTAAATGGGTTGTTAATTCATTACATATTCATAAATCTTTTTGAATCAGCATCTAGATTTTAGATTTAAATATATATTTTGGATGTATAAAGGAAAGTATGCACTGGGTAATTACACACACACATGAAGCAAATTAACAGTATCACGAAGTAGTATCATGAAACTGAATATGTCAGAAATTCACCCATTTTAATGTAAATGTGGATTATCAGTGTAAATATGTACATGCAAGCATATTTTTAAAAAAAATTGCGAGTGGATAATAATAATTATTTCTAAACATCTTAAAATCGAATAAAGAAGCAATTTTATCAGTTGTCCAGTAAGTGGCGCTCTTTGCTCATATATGAGAATTGCATGCTACTCTGAATTATATTTACATTATATCTTAATGACCTTTGTGCTCTTCGTGAATTATTAAATTGCCTTATAATTTAATTGCATCTATATAACCATATTATTTAATTGTAATTCTATTTACAGCTACAATATTCTTCAATCTAGTCTTGAATTATTCTAAATGTACAAATTATGGATAAATTATTATTTCTTTTGATAACAAATTATATTGTCACCATAAAAATTTGAGTTTAATAATTACTGAAATAATTACCATTAAAAATAAGATGAATTTTAAGTATGTCTCTCTTTTCTCTAATGACAGCAGCACTTGAGCAGATGGTTTTTGAATCTTAAACTTAAATAAAAAAACATTAGACTTTTTTTCAGAATTAATTCTTAGGTTTTAATTTTGAAATTTTCAATATGGTCTCTAAATTCTAAATACTAAGCAAAACACTTCAATATAATGTTTTATTAAATCAAATCACAACTTTGATTCCTTTTTCTTCAACAATATTTATTAACAACTAAAAGAATAGAAACACATGGACTAGATGTTACAATGTGCAACTCTGAACAGGGATACAACTGGCTCATGATTTGATTGTATGTATGAGGATCAGAAAAATACAAGCGTGTACATTAATTCTGTTGTAATGTGACAGGCCAACAGAAAATTCACATAGACATTAATCTTAATTTCCCCAGATATTTCTATCCCATCGAATTAACTTCGTTAGAGTTAAGCCATGCAACCCATCAAAGACAAAACTACCCCTGATGGGCGGCAGAGCAGATCAATGTGCACGAGCTATGAAACACAGCGTACTTTTAAAGTAAAATAATAAAATATATTTACAATTAATTAACACAACACTTAGTTCCATCCCTCCATGTTTCAAATTAATTGGAACTGTTTCAAGATAAATTAATATTGACAGCTAATGTACATGCAACACTCTTCTACAACAACAGTTTATTTGTTGAAAGTTGAAGAAAAACTACGGAGCCCCGCACATTACAAGTAAGAAAAAATAAATAAATCGTGCGCACAATTTATAAATCGAGTGAATGAAATAGTAAATCAAGGGAACACAAGAGTAATCATGTGCACGTTTTAGTACACCGAGGGAATTAATTAGTAAATCATGCACACGATTTAGCCTAATATTTTTTCCTGCATGCCATGTGCGGGGCTCCGTAACAAACAAATGCATTTACAAAATACATTCTGGATCAGGGGCACAATAGCATCCTAATACCATAGTGTTAACTCAAAGAAAGACAAGTACCTCTTGACGGCATATCTTCAATTTAATTCCAAAAATGTAGTACAAACAACCACAACAAGCTAGTATTTCTCATATCAATCCATTTTAGACCGAGTCAGTAATGCCTATGGTGGTTCTCAAGGAGCAATTCCCTGGAAAGTGCTTGTCTACAGGTATCCATTTGACAGGGATAAAAAAAACTCGGAATAATGGTTGGTTAAGTGCTTCCCTATGTTGCAAAAACATTCTGGCGATCTGTCAGGAATAGCAGAAGACGAAGTCTTTAATGTAAGCGCATGACAAATCCTGGTTTCTCCCAGCCTTCTGCTACCGTTTAAGGATCACAAACAATGAGGACGCCACACAAACAAACACACTCAAGACGGAAATGTCCACAAAAAGTCCCTTTAAGAAGAAGAGGTGATGTTCCCAGAAGACACTACGGTTTCCCTGGGCGAGTATTCGGGCTCATCCTTATTGGGGTGGGAGGAGTTGTCCGACTTGCTCCTGCTGAACTCGGCGCCCATGATGGGCCTGGAGAACTTTCCCGCCGCTTGGTCGCAGACGCCGCAGTTGAGCATCTTGATGAAGGCCCGGCGCATCTCGTTGCTGGTCAGGGTGTAGATCAGAGGGTTCATGGCGGAGTTGAGCACGGCCAGCGCGAGGAACCACTCGGCCTTGTAGAGGATCGGGCAAGTGCGGATCTGGCAGGCCACATCGAGGAGAAGCAGGATGAAGAGCGGCGCCCAACACGCGATGAAGCAGCTCAACACGATGATGACGGTCTTCAAGAGGGCCATGGACTTCTCCGAACTCTTGTTGTTGCAGCGGCCGTTGGAGACCTTGCGGAAGACCAGCTTGCGGCTCCGCGTGCGCACCAGGGCGTAGATGCGGGCGTACAGGACGACAATGGCCATGAGGATGACGCTGAACACGGTGGTGCAGAAGAGGATGTAGGTCTTGTGGTAGAGTGGCAAAACTGTGGAGCAGTTGTTCATCCTCTCGATGCAGTTCCATCCCATGATCGGTAAACCGCCCAAGATGGCAGCGATGAACCACACAGTGCTGATGAGCATGAAGACCCGGCACGTCTTACCATTGTTGTGGAGCTTCATCTTCAGCATGGTCAGGTGTCGCTCGATAGCAATGGCCAAGAGACTGAACACCGAAGCAGCCAGAGCCACAAACATACTCCCTTCCCTGAAGAACCACTGCGTCGGGGTCAACCTGTACGTGTTGGCTCCCGAAAGCAAGATGTTGGCCGTGTACACCACCCCGGCCAGCAAGTCTGACAGGGCCAAGTTCCCGATGAAGTAGTACATGGGCTTGTGGAACTTCTTGGTCCTCCAGATGGTAAGGAGAACCAGAACGTTTTCCAGGATTATAAAGCAGCACACGATGATGAACACGACAGAGTCCGCTCTGAGTCCCGGGTCTTTGTCGACCTTGCGGAATTTCCCAGTGAAGTTGTAGTGTCTGGCGATTAGGTCATCCATGGTTCAGACTGGCTTGGTTGGTTTTAAATCCAACGCGCAGCCCACCAAAGGCCACCGAGGGGTGCTGCTGGACCTGGGAAGCTGGGTATCCAGTTCTCCTCTTAGTATGATGTCATTTAAGATAGGGTTCTCAAGTCAGGTAAAAATCCTTAGAGAGGGCGAATGTGGTCCACAAATCCAAGAACTGCATCATGAAAACGCTAGAAGAAATACATAGCCGTACATTAGAACTGCATATTGGTAAAACACCACATTATTATTTTTATGTCATTATGGTAAACGCACAAACACAGATTCATTGTAAACAAGTTTAATAAAAAAAAAAAGTGACAAAACATGTTGAAAACCAAAATCTATAAACGAGTATGTTAAATATATGTAATAATCCAAAGCGAAACATAGCCTACATGAAATCGTCTGGTTAAAAAAGTTACAGACCAAACAGAACACAGAAAAAATGCGATAAATAATAAAAAAATTTAAATATACCGTTATTCAAATTTCGAATATTTGCTACTGGAATTTTCGGTGTTTTTTTTTCCTTAATACGAATCTAATCAATGTCAAATTAAGACAATTACATTTATTTCTTAAAAAAATAAAATAAAATAACAATCTACACACTACCGATTAAGCTTAGGCTACTTTTAATTTACTTTGTTTAAATATTTTTGTTTTGTTATATATATATATATATATATATATATATATATATATATATATATATATATATATATATATTAAATAATGATAATTGTTGAAGCCAAAAAACAAACAACACAACACATGGATAGAACTGCGACAATTAATGGCGCTAATTCATACCTGTCAAATGTTAAATAGGCTATTTGTTATTTGAATGTTCAATGTCGTTTTGTGAATACTAATTTCATCACGGTCAAATTTATAGAACATGACAAGAGATGCTGTCATATTCGTTTTCCAGTCGTTTTTGCGATTAAACTGCTCTGTTACAATTTAAGATCATATGTATAAGCTATTCGATACATTACGAACTTTACTTGTAAAACTTAATAAGTTTCACTGACGGTTAAGATCGCAGTCGCTGGACATTTAGAAAGTTCAATGCGGACAGGATGAGTTTTTCTTACCTGTAAACTGCAGACCAAACGTCTTGACCGTTTAATCCTGTAATATTGATGCAAAATGGCCAGATATCAGAGGTGCAGTATTTATCGCATCGCTGGAGTCTCGTGTGGAGGCTCTGACTGTAGAGACCGGAGAGCCGACCCCCCCTCCACAGTTCAGCCCACAGCTCCAGGGCCCTCCCCTTCCCTCAGTCTCATTAGCCTCTTATTATTCCACAGCATCCCAAACTCTTCAAAATATAACGAAACAATATGCTGGAAATAGACTGGCATCAGTGCAGACACTGCAATAATAATGAATAGCACAAAATAATAACCTTTAAACATACATTTAAATATATATATATATATAATAAAAAAATGGATATTGCCTCTGGATTTCCAAAAATATCAGTTAATTAAAATTTTAACAACCTTAACAATTATGAAATATATTATATATTTGTGTATTTTCTAAATTAATAAATTGTGTGAGTGTGTGTAATTAATCATTAATTAATGATAATTAATCAGTAATTATTACTAATTATAGTTACAGTTAATGTATATATATATATATATATATATATATATATATATATATACACACACACTTATATAAAATTAACTAACTATAATTAGAAAAATTATATATATATATATATATATATATATATATATATATATATATATATATATATATATATATATATATATATATTTTTTTTTTTATATATATATATATACACACACACAATTATATGCACACACAAACACACACACACACACACACACAATATTTATAATTCATATTTATAACTATTAATAACTACAAGTAATATAAATATAACAACAATCAATTTAACAACAGTACAACCATTAAATATGGAGGTTAAAAATGAATAAATATATAGGCATGTGAGTCAGTATATATATATATATATATATATATATATATATATATATATATATATATATTAATAATAATAGTTACTATTTTGATTATTGTTTGTTAAATATATTAAATCTGTATAAGTAAATGAATCATTATTTATAGTTCATTATAGTAGCAGATCTGATTTGTATTATGTCAAATCACATTTAGCTGAAGTCAGATTAACCCCATATCCCGTGTTCTTTTGTCTCATCCTATGGGAATGTCCCAGCTGTGAACAGCCTCACCCCAAACACCACGAGCAGAACCGGGTGGGCTGGCCGAGCATGACGGCTCATCTACCCCCCATTTGCCCCAATTTCAGCTCAGCATTAATCACATGTGCTGCCTGGTCTGTTCAGGTCTACTGCTTCCAGTGGCCTCTAAAGCCCTAGTGCAGATCCAGTGGCCTGCGCCTCCCGGAGCAAAGGACTATTGTGAGGGAAGTGCTTTGATGTATGAGGGACTTACACCTCCAAAGGAATATCTTCATAGGTTGGATTAGTTCAGTTAGGAGTGTTTTGCATCTTGTGATACATTTGTTTGTTTTGAATATAGTGACCTCAAATAGTATTAAGCCACACTTAAGTCATTGTTCATCCATCCAGTCATAAAACTCTCAGATAACCCCTTCTTTCACGGCAGTTGGTCGGATGTGTGGCAGGCTAAACCGAGGTTGCAAAAATAAAACACAAGAGGTTCTGATCACTCTGCATGATCACCTTCATTTGAGACAAACAGACTACAATATTATATTTATTAAGATGAGGCTGTTTACCTTTACAGTACTCACCACCATCATGTCTACGTGTTTGGGGTTACCAGGTAGTTCTGAGTGGTTGCTAGGGTGTTGTGGCTGGTTGCTAGGGTAATGCATGGCAGTTTTAGGTGGTTGTCATTGTGTTTCTATGTGTTCAGTCAGAGAAACTTGAAGACACATTCTCAAGAGCGATTGTTCTTGTTAAAGTGGCTTCTACAAAGATCAGATCGAGAGGTCAAGGTTGTAAAGGGGTCAAAGGTCACACACCCGGGCTGCTGTGAGAATCCCTGCAGCTGTATATATTTCAGGGGGCGGCTAGGGGGTGGGAAGAGGACAAAGTTCTTCAGCACGTAGTATGAAAGAATTTCCCCTACAGCTGCAGTTCACATTTCATCACAAAGCTTTAACATTTTTGCCAAACTGATGATTGGTGGAGCCATGTGCAAGTATGAATCTTTGAGGCAACACCTAATTTTCCTTAAAATAAGTTAATTATTTAAATAAAAATAAAACATTTAAAATTGTAACAGTTTGTATAAATTATTACAACAACAACAGACATTTAAAAAATATTATAATGAATACATTTATTATTTCTAATGCATTTATTAAATACATTTATTATACATTTTAAATTATTTTTAATAAATCTATTTATTTTTAATAATATATAATATTTTATTCAATTAATTTCTTTAAAAATATTTTATTAAAACAAACATTATTTAAACATTTAAGATTTTTATTATTATTATTATTCTGATAATTAATTCATTTAAATAAGTCAAGATTCAACACAGTTGGCTGTCTTGAATATTAAATCCAGATCATTTCTTTGAATCCAGATGTAGGCCACTTGCAGAGCAGTCTCTAAAGCCTTTTTAAAAGTATAAAGATCTGGTGCCCCTTCAGGCATGAGGTAATAAAAATGGCTGTAACTTGTAGTCACCACATTAAATTGACCTCATAAAGCAATCCCGGGGAATATGATCTCAGCAAACAACAAACAAAAACTAATGCATTGAAGAGCTACAGCTAGCCAACACACACACGTGCTGCGCAGCTATTTTAACAAGGCTGTCCAGGGGTTTAAGCAGGCTGACATGATCTAGCTTGACAAATGTGGGGAAAGTGACTGAAAAAGAAATATATTGGTCTAGAAAGAAGGACAGAGAGAGCAGCAAAGCTATACTCGGTTTTTGAGGTCACGCTGCCCGCCAGAAACACGGCACAAATATCTCCTCTTTCAGTTAAGATGTATTTGTTTGAAATGCTAGATAGGAAAATTAAACGGCTCTGCAAACACCAGATCAGCAACAGGTCTGAACCATGAATGTATGGGAGGCTGTTTGAGAGGAAACAACTGATCTTTAATATAGAACTGGATTGCTCATGAAGTCATGAAAGTGAAGCCGCTGCGCCGCCATATTGGAAATCCCTAGTGTGCATAAACATTCTATTGAATTAATAGGAAATTGTATGATTTTAATGAGAAAACATCACATAACAAGTCAGCATTTTATAAATCTGTTTCACATGTACGCGTAAGAGTCTCACAAGTACGCGCAAGTGTCTCACATGTACCCGCAAGTGTCTCACATGCACGCGCAAGTTTCTCACATGTACGTCACATGTACGAACAAGTGTTTCACAAGTACTCGCAAGTGTCTCACATTTTACGCACAAGTGTCTCACGTGTACATCACATGTACAAGCAAGTGTTTCACATGTACGTCACATGTACAAGCAAGTGTTTCACAAGTACTCGCAAGTGTCTCACATTTTACACACAAGTGTCGCACATGTACATCACATGTACGAGCAAGTGTTTCACATGTACGCACAAGTGTCTCACATGCACAGGCAAGGGTCTCACATGTACGTCACATGTACGAACAAGTGTTTCACAAGTACGCGCAAGTGTCTCACATGTACGTCACATGTACGCACAAGTGTCTCACATGCATGTGCAAGTGTCTCACATGTACGCACAAGTGTCTCACATGTACGCGCAAGTGTCTCAAATGTACGTCACATGTACGAGCAAGTGTTTCACAAGTACTCGCAAGTGTCTCACATTTTACGCACAATTGTCTCACATGTACATCACATGTACGAGCAAGTGTTTCACATGTACGCACAAGTGTCTCACATGCACAGGCAAGGGTCTCACATGTACGTCACATGTACGAGCAAGTGTCTCACATTTTACGCACAATTGTCTCACATGTACATCACATGTACGAGCAAGTGTTTCACATGTACGCACAAGTGTCTCACATGCACAGGCAAGGGTCTCACATGTACGTCACATGTACGAGCAAGTGTCTCACATGCACGCGCAAGTGTCTCACATGTACGTCACATGTATGCACAAGTGTCTCACATGTATACGCAAGTGTCTTACATGTACGATCAAGTGTTTCACATGTACACGCAAGTGTCTCACATGCATGCGCAAGTGTCTCACATGTACATCACATGTACGCGCAAGTGTCTCACATATACGAGCAAGTGTTTCACATGCATGCGCGAGTGCTTCACATGCATGCGCGAGTGTTTCACATGCATGCACGAGTGCTTTACATGCATGCTCGAGTGTTTCACGTGTACGTGCAAGTGTTTCAATGTGTATTGCAAGTGTTTCAATGGGCTTCGTCTCAAACGGCCTCCCATAGTATTTACTTTTAAGTCATTAATAATCAATAAATACGTCTGGGTGTGTTTGTTGGCTTCACTGGCACCAAATTAAACTAGAGTTTCATCCATTAAAGCTAAGACAGGAAGACACTCATAACAACGTCATGACTGCTACAGTGGTTCGCACGAGCTGCGTGACACATCGCACATGTTCTCGCTTTCACGTGCTGTGTAAATTCCTCGAAAGTAATTAGTTCCACATGCCCAGCTGAACCGGTGGAGGGCTTGTTTCCAAATAACGATGTTTCTCGTCAAGACCATAGACATCTGTTCAGTCCATGGCAAGATGTTTAGACAAATAATATGATGTTAAATTCTGAAAAAAGGTGACAGAAACTTTGTGTTGTCAAGCATCGACATGCTTTTCAGTGTTCTCTATGTATATTATTTGATCATTTTTATATATATATATTTTTTAATTATTATTACGCTTTTTCAATATTTACACTTTTTAATCAATCTCAAGAAACATCACATATAAGCATATATATATATATATATATATATATACATATTTGTTTTTATAAACCTTAAGATTAATTTTTTTACATATATTTTTTACATGTAAAAATAATAATTATACAAATACAAGTACATATAATCATCAGTAATTAGATAACTGTAGAAAGACAATAATTAGATTTTAGTTTTTACTTATAAATAACCACATTTTTTTATTTGTATAAAAAAAAATTATAAAAAAATTATATAACTGACCTCTGATTTTGAAGGACAATCTCTATAAAAAAATGAAAAGAAAGTTTAATTTTAACACATACATTGACTATATAATAATAAAACAAATCATATACATTTCCACAATATGTATAAACTGTAAATATATTTCTAAAAAAGCATGTTAAATGAAGACATTACATAACTCTTGATCATCCCTAACTCTGAGTGGTCAAAAGCATGTAAAATCATGTTGGTGTCACTTCACGGCGATCAGCACAAACACACGGAGCAATGAGGGCCAGAGGAAAGTGAAACAAGCACGGAGCCCAGAGTCTAAAGCCACCCGCCTGCTCTTTGTTGTCCAGGGTAAATCCAGCCGCAGCGTGATTCAGCTCAGTCTAAGCCTTTCTGCCTACCTGTTTATTACAGAGGCTTTGCAGATATCTGAACAATAGAAGACTTTGTGTTTTAAACACAGGACGAAACACACATGCACTCACACATGGTTTGGCCAGTGTTATGTAAGAAGATATTGGAGCCGGTCATTAGAAACAAGGGTCTTTTATGCTGACCATTGACCTACAGATTTAACCATCCTCTCAAATTTCAAAACTGATCTCAGTTCAGTAAAAAAAAAAAAAAAAAAAAAAGTCAATCTACCAAAGGACAACCAAGGTAACCGTGTCAGCACCCTACATAATCTAGATTAGTTATCACTGATCTGTCATTTTGAGGCAATCTCTATTAAATTTGAAAGTGTGCTTGATATGATGTTCAGATATATGCCTAAAACTAAATAAATAAAAAAAAGGAAAATAAAGTGCCAAAATAACAAATAAAACAAACTAAAATATATCAATAAATAAAAAGATAATAAAATAAAAAGGATACAATACAAAAATAAATAAATATATATACATAAAAGTCAGTTCATAATAAAAGATTAAATAAATAAAGCTGGAATAAATAAATAAACAAAAAATAAAATAAAATAAATAGATCAGCTAAAAAAAAAACAATAACAAAAACAAAACAATAATAAAAAAATGTAAAAATAAACACAATACAAAACGCATAAATAAGTAAATTGATACTAAAATAAAATATAAAACAATACAATTCAATAAAAACACTACAATAAATAAAAAACATTTCATAAATAGATAAGATCAAATGTAAAAATTAAAATAATAACTAATTAAATAAAATAATTAAATATGCTAAAATCGAATTGAATACATATATATATATATATATATATATATATATATATATATATATATATATATATAAATTAAAGAGGTATAAATAAAACTATTAAAATAAAAACACTAAATAATTAAATAAACAAACACATAAATCAATAACCAAGATTGACCTTGTTTATCCTTTGAGGACTTGTTTTGTGACTTCTTTTTTTTTTATCAAGCACAACATAAGCGCAGGATGCTAAGCAAATATTACACCGGGCTGATGACAATCACTCGTTAATCCCCAATAGCTGTTGAAACAGCTGACTGACAGCAGCCAAACCGGTTGATGATAATAAGAAACAAACGAAACGAGTGAATGCATGAAAGAAGATTACAACAGAGGGACGCCGTGGCTTTGCCAGTATTACGGGAGTCAGTAGATCTGAAAACACCCATTTCAGATAAAAGAGCAGTTGTGTGGTTACTTTTCTAATGAGTTTAGGGGCTGGAGAGGCTCTTCTTACAGCAGTATGAAGGTGAAGTCGCTTTTCTTCCATCTCCATTCACAGCTCGCATAGTCCCTCAAAAGACAAGAGACAAGAAAAGACATGCACTTTTACTGAAATATTATTTGCATTACACAATCTATTAGTAAATATGGACGTTTATAAAATAAATATGAAATAAATAAAATTATTATTTAAAAAAAAAATCCACTTGCTTAGAAATCTAAAAGCACGACTCGCTTCTCCATTTTATAGCATTCAAGTACTGAAGTTAATAGTGACTTTATTAGCAATAGTAACAGTGATGCTTGTCTTGTTAATGCCTATGAATAAAACACTATTTAGGCCATGTATGAATCAGTTTTCTTAATGTAGTAAAACCATACTAATATACTAATACACTATATTCTAACTTTCAGAAATGCTGCCACCACACACACACAATATATATATATATATATATATATAGCATTTAATATATTATATACACATACACAAATTACAATAATGATGCATTCTGCTATTCTAATTAACATCCTAGTCCAAATTAAAAAAACAAATGAGCCGAAATCTCCTTATTTGAAATCACACAAACACGCATTTCTCTACGATTGTCTTATTTCCTTTGCAAACTGACTGACCTCGTCCTCCCTGCCGAGATGATAAAGCTTTTCTTTAGTCACAGACGTGCTTCGTGCATCTAGTGATCTACTTTTATCCTAATCCAATATTACACTGAAGTGCAAGTCATAACAAGCCTGCATCTTCAAGTCCATTTGTACGCTAAAACGCAACAGTGTTTCCATTATAATTCCTATGAGACCGAATTCTTGAGTGTTGCACATTAAAGGATACATGTTCCAGGATGCAAGTAGATGACTAAACCATTACTCACAGCTGTAATGACAGTCTTGTTCAAGGACTGGCTCTTATTTTCCATTCCGGTTTCCTACATTCAGTTCCTTTTGTTATAACCCAGCACCACAAGCCCAAAACAAAAGCCTGGCCCTGTCCCATCACAAATCAGGCGGCTAGTGCCATATACCAGGAGGACGAGGGTTCACATCTCGGGAATATCCAAAAGTGAACTTTACACTGGAGTAACTACATGCTTCTAAAAATTCCATACGCAACCATCCCATAAACTGACCATGAATGTTTTTACTATGGTAATTATAGCTATGTTAAATTCGAGTATGGAAATCAGACCCATTACCTTAGCATTGCTAGGCCAAAGCTCTGTAAACTGAGCTAAAGAAAAACGTATGCTTAACTGAAAAGGTTTGCATTTTTTTTTTTTTTTTTTTTGGAAATATACCATGTGATAACTAAAAAGTGTTCATCAGGTGCAGATATTTCCTTGAAATGGCTAAACTATGCGAAACCAATCCTCATACTCAACTACAGAATGAGTTGAGCAGAGACTTTTAAATACAGGAGAAAAGGGCATTTAAACTACAAGATGTTGGTCGAATGAACAAACTAACAGAACTCCGTAATAATTTATCGGTGTTGTTTTGATAAACATTTCATTAATTAGATGCCATGCCCCTGATACAGCACTTAAAACAGATAATACCCAGATAATTTACATATTTTTGACATTTGTTTGAGTGGAAAGCTTATTATAATATGAAAGAACGCACTTGACACAAAGCGCTTGTGTATCCAATCATCAACGCTTCAACCTGAAGCAAAAATGTCAGCGTTCACAACACACATATGCTGTGTATGAAAGGAGCATAAATCATCTATACAGCCATCAACGTTGCATTTGCGATGCACAGAGGAGGTCTGACATACAAAGAGAACGCGTCGTTGTTTTGTACGAGGCACATGGGAGGGTTTCCTGCAGAGAATATAGGACGCTCGCGAACAATGAAACGCAACTGACTCATTCCCCGGTAAACTTTAGTTTTAGTCGTGGTTTCTCAGACTAATCTGATGGTGTATATGGGCGAAACACTAAAGTACTTTCATTGTACTTGTTTAATTAGGGCTAATCACGGGGCACCAGGCTATCATAATGTTATTTCAGTTGATTATGAATTTAAATGAAATCGCTGCATAATCAGTGATGTCTAAATCTAATCAGCCACACTCCAACTGGATGCAGGCACACGGCCAGACGTACGGCATCTTCATCCGTCCCAACGTCATTATTGAATCATCGTTAGATATGCACACTTAAAACGAGCTGATCCGATTATAACTGCTCGCTTCAAAGAAACATTGATGCTTCAAACATGATTCTGCTCGTCCGCATTTGAATATGTAAATGACCGCAAAAATATGTTTGTGTGTGTCACTTTAAATGTGTTGTGTGTGCGCACGCACGCTCTCTACGTAACGTAAGCTGTAACGCAGGTAGAAGAAAGGTGCGGACGAGGAGCACATTGTGGTTCTCACATGGCGTTTACAAAAGTTTGATATATATATATATTGTAAAAAGTGGATGCACTTTACGTTTTGGTTCATCTAGTACCCTTTGGCAAGCGGAGCGAGGTATGTGTCTTTATTGTGTGTTTTGCATGTTGTATTTTAAAGTAATATATAATTTCGTATGGCACGTGTTATTTGTCGCTCTTTTGGTTAATTTCTCATGTATGTAATAATTTATTTGCCTTTTGGGTATCTGTAAATGTGTATTTGTTTAAGTAATCTGTCATTTGTACATAAGTTTTTTATTTACGAGTATATTGTTTCTTTATGTAGTTTCACGGTGCTACAACACAACGTTTCTCGAAGTCACGGTTAATGGCGCTCAAAGCGAGCGAAATAAAGAAGATTAAGCACCCGTCGAAACTCTCTGTCTCGTTTGTCGACGCCAAGGGGCTGCTACAGTGAAACTCGACGCTTATTGGGACTCTGCATCGCTTCGCTGCTGCCCTGTTCGAGAGAGTTCATCACAACGCCGCACGAGGATCAATCAGCACGGCGCTGCGGACGTTTGCGCAGTCACAGCGGATCGTGACGTCATTATAACTGCTTAAAGGGAAAGATCGCAAGGTGGTAACAAGGCACCGTTTAACACTACAGATGAGATTGAGACTGTGAGTTAAATCGTATTCCCAACTGAGCTGCATCCATTCATTGGAACTCTGTAAGTTGACATGTTCAAATGAAAATGAGAATATTTTTTGGACTTTTAAATTGAAGGATAAAACTACAAGAGACATTTAAATTGAATAAGTCAAATCACAAGAAAATATTCAAGTTTGTTTGATTATTTAAAGACTATAAAAACTTGTGTGTTAAATTTGAACGTTGATTGTTGAAGATTTATCTTGGACATTTAAAAGGTCATACACAAAGAGTACAGTTAACTTTATTACTGTTTGTAAACACTGAAATTTCTGATCTATTACAAGGGAAATATTTAAATGTTAAAAGTGTTCACAGTTGTGCATTTGTGTTGATTCTCCTTGCTAATATTTTGAGTGCTTACATTTTAGAGGTCTGATGGAAATGGTATCACTTATAGCTTAAGTTGCCCAGTTTAAAGAAGTAAACAACATTAAAGAGGCCATGGAAAACCCACCTGAAAAGGAAGTTGAACCAGCTGCACCTCCACCTCCACCTCCAGCTGAAGAAATAAGTAACCCACCAGTGCAACAGCTCAGAGCAAGCTCACGTGAAAGAAGCTTAACAGAGAAAGGTCGAGAGATGCATGAGCTCGAAGCAAAGAAACAGGAAAAGTCCTTCCATAAGACATATGAGTCCTGGAAGCAGGCTGCAAGAGAGGCTAGATCAAATTTGAAAACATTCTGTACACGTGAAGACCTGGATCAAATACAGCAGGACATTCAAGGCAGACATGATTCAGTCTATCAGCGTTATGAAGCAATTCTGCGTAACCACACAACTACTCCAGACATTGTTAAACGTATGGATGCCTGCGCTGCACTAACTGCAGAGATCACTGATCTTGTCAGTAAACGACTGGAAACATTTAATGAAAGTTACAACGAAGAACTTGTGAAGGAAAGAGTAAGGCAAGTGCTGAATAAGGATGAATATGGATCCGTCTTTGGATGTACAGTAACAAACACCGTCGTTTCAGAGTCATCACTGGGATCCGATAACCAATCCAAGATTTCTAAAGTCTCAAGTAAGCGTGCTGATGCACAGGCAGAATTTGCAGCGAAACTGGAACAAGCTAAAGCTTTACAAGAAATTCACAATCAACAAGCTAAGCTTGATAAGATGAAGCATGACTGGAAGCTTTGTGAATCGAGAATGTTAGCGGAGATAAAGCAGAAGGAGGCTGAAATGCAGTTAAGGCTAGTTGAGGAAAAGAAACGGCTACAACAGTTACAAGTTGACAAAGAAGTTAAAGTAGCAGCAGCTCGTGTCAAAGTGTATAACGATTTAGAAGGCAACCTTCATCGCTGTGAAGATGAGGAAGGCCCTAGCATTCACACTGGCTGCCAAAGGACAGAGCTTACATCTCAACTGAACCCGGAAGCACAGTCGTTCCTACCTCAGCAAGCATCATGTGAAGGATATGGAGTTACATCACCTCAGGAAACTGCAAATCTAGCTCAAGCAATAGCAAACTCACTAAGCACACATTGGCTGCCTGTTCCAGAACCCACTGTCTTTGTTGGTGACCCTTTAAAATTCATAGATTGGAAGATGTCATTCATGGCCCTCATTGATCGAAAACCTCTTCCTTCTGGTGAAAAAATGTTCTATCTGAAGAATTACCTTGCTGGGGAAGCTCGCAAAGCGGTAGAGGGATATTTCTACAGAAATTCTGAGGATGCGTATCAAGGTGCCTGGAAAGTGTTACAGGAAAGGTACGGGAACTCGTTCGTCATCCAAAGAGCGTTTCGAGACAAGCTGATGAGATGGCCCAAAATTGGAGCAAATGACCCACTGGCATTACGAGACTTCACAGATTTCCTACAAGGTTGTGTCGAGGCAATTCCTCACGTAAAAGGATTAGCCATCCTAAATGATTCTGAAGAAAACCACAAGCTGTTAAAGAAACTCCCCGAATGGATTGTGAGAAAGTGGAACCGAATCGTGGTGGAAGAGCTAGACACATCAGGTGACTATCCAAGTTTCAAATGCTTCACAGAATTTCTGCAAAAGGAAGCAAAAATAGCTTGTAACCCTATAACCTCTGCACTATTTGTGAATCAAAGGAACACAGATGAAAGGTTCCCCAAGCGCGCTAAGGCTCTCAGTACAAAGGTTCAGGTGAAGGACTTAAGCTCAAAAAGACCAGAGACGTACAGCTCTAAGCCAAAGACATCGTGCCTTTTCTGCAAAGATGAAAAACATCACATTGCTCAATGCTCTACATTTGCTGGAAAGACTATTGAAGAAAAGAAAGCCTTCATTCACGAAACTCACCTCTGTTTCGGTTGTCTCAGAAAGGGACACATGAGTAAAGACTGTAGAAGAAGACATACATGTGGTACGTGTGGTCGAAGTCATCCTACCTGCTTACATGAAGAAAGGGATAAAGCTCCTTCAAAGGACCCTAAAGGAGCATCTACGAATGTTCAAGCAAGTGAGGAAGTTCATAAAGTCATGACCCACGCACTCACTCAATGTTCTCCTGCTACTTCCAGCATTGTACCAGTTTTCATCTCTACAGTGGACGAACCCCAAAGAGAAGTACTAACTTATGCTCTACTTGACACCCAGAGCGACTCAAGTTTCATCTTGGAAGATCTTCTTGAAAGTTTGAATGTTGTCTCACAACCTGTGCAATTGAGGCTCAGCACCATGACAGCTGCTGACACGATCACTGCCAGTAAGAGAGTCTGTGGACTTAAAGTAAGAGGACTACAATCTGCAAGTTCTATACCACTACAGCAAGCATACACAAGAGACTTCATTCCAGTAGACAAGTCGTATATTCCCACCAAGCACACAGCGCTTCAGTGGAGTCACCTCAGACACTTAGCAAGTCAGCTGTCACCACTTTTGAACTGTGAAGTCGGACTTTTAATTGGATTTGACTGCCCATCTGCTCTAGCTCCCTTGGAAGCAATTATAGGTGGTGAAAATGAGCCTTTCGCGCAAAGAACTGTGCTTGGGTGGAGTATTATAGGCCTGTCTAATCCACACCTTGACCGACAAGGAAATCAGAGTTTTGTCCACCGTGTTGCAGTAAAGGAAATACCTGTCCCATCGGCCAATGATATCCTGAAAATTCTTGAGTCCGATTTCAATGAAAAGGCTTATGAGGATAAATGTGTGTCACAAGAGGATGTTCGTTTCATACAGCACCTCAGTGCCAATATTCATCAGAAGGATAATGGACATTACGAGCTTCCTCTCCCATTTAAGTGCAGCAGCCGACCCTCACTACCCAACAACAAAGGGCTAGCAACTGCTCGACTACAACACCTAAAGAAACGGCTCAAGTCCAATAAACAGTATTATGATCACTACAAGGCTTTCATGGAAGAGATGATTATCAAAGGTGATGCAGAACAAGCTCCAGCTATACTAAGTGGAGAGACAGTGTGGTACATCCCACACCATGGGGTGTACCACCCTCAGAAACCCAACAAGCTGAGGGTGGTATTCGATTGTTCAGCAAAGTTTTGTGGTATATCATTAAATGACACACTTCTGACTGGGCCTGATCTAACCAATTCCTTGGTGGGAGTGCTGTGCCGTTTCAGAAAGGAGCCAGTTGCAGTTACCTGTGACATAGAGAAGATGTTTCACCAGTTTCTCGTCCCACCTGATGAACGCAATTACCTGAGATTCTTATGGTGGGAGGGTGGAGACTTGGAGAAAGAGCCTCAAGAATATCGCATGGCAGTCCACCTCTTTGGTGCCACGTCTTCACCTGGGTGTGCTAACTTCGGCCTAAAGTACCTGGCACAGCAGCACAAGGTTAACTATCCTTCAGCCTCAGCATTCATTGAGAAGAACTTTTATGTGGATGATGGGTTAACCAGTGTTCCCTCAACCAGTGAAGCCAAAGAACTAATAATGCAAGCTCAAAGAGTGTGTAAACATGGAGGTTTACGGCTTCACAAATTTAACTCAAATAAGGAAGACGTTCTGAGTTGTTTAAACCCGTTAGAAAAGGCAACAACATCAAAGCCTCTTGACTTTAATCTTGAAGCAACACCAGCTGGACGTGTACTCGGCATTCAATGGTCAACAAAGGATGACACATTCAGTTTCAGCATCGACCTGAAGGATCAACCATTGACTCGCCGTGGTATTCTGTCTGTTATAGCCTCTCTATATGACCCTCTTGGGTTTGTCGCCCCATTTATTCTACAGGGAAAGTGTATCCTACAAGAACTTTGTCGTAGAGGTACTGAATGGGACAACGAACTTCCTGATGACTTGCGTCCTCAATGGGTGGATTGGAAAAACGATCTTCTGAAACTCAAGGAAGTATTGATACCAAGATGTTATCACCCACATACCTTCAGTGAAATAGTCAGAACAGAGTTACACCACTTCTCTGATGCGAGTAATGTAGGATATGGTGCTTGTTCCTACCTCCGCTTCAAAAATGAAAAGAGTGAAGTCCACTGCAGTCTGGTGATGGCTAAAGCCAGGGTCTCACCTACAAAGGTCATAAGCATTCCCAGGTTAGAACTCTCAGCCGCTGTCATATCTGCCAGAATGAGTGTCATGCTGAAAAATGAGCTGGAAATGAAGATTGACCAAGAGTTCTTCTGGACAGACTCGCAGGTCGTTTTAGCATACATTAACAACGAAGCCCGTAGGTTTCATGTTTTTGTCGCAAATCGAGTGCAGCTGATACGAGATGTCACAGATCCTAGTCAGTGGTGTTACGTAAATACAACAGATAACCCTGCTGATTATGCATCTAGAGGGCTTAATGCGTCTGCCATCTCTACATCAATGTGGTTATCAGGACCCAAATTCCTGTGGGAACAGGAAGTAAATGCAACACCATATACACCTGTGAACCTGCTTGTCGGTGATCCTGAAGTTAAATTAGTCCAAACCTTTGTGACCTCAGTCAGAGACGGAGCAGACATCCTCAGTCGCTTAAGTCGATTCTCTTCTTGGTCTATGCTTCTAAGGGTGGTTGCAAGAATAAACAGATTGGGCCACAAACAGATGTACAACGGTGATCATGTGACAGTTGAAGAACGTGAGAGAGCTGCTAAGGTGGTCATCAAGCTTGTACAGCAGCAAGCATTCTCAAAGGAAATGCAAATAATTGAAAGAGGAGAAGCTCTACCAAATTCAAGCGCACTGTACCCTCTGGATCCTATTTTGGACAATGGCATCCTCCGTGTTGGTGGGAGGCTAAAACACTCATCTCTCAGTCAAGATCTAAAACATCCTGTAATACTTCCAAAAGGTAACCACATCACTAAACTAATTCTGTCACATTACCACACCAAAGTTCGTCACCAGGGAAGAAGCCAAACTCAAATGGAGTTAAGAATGAATGGATTCTGGATCATTGGAGGCAGTAAGTCCGTCGCTAAATTCATACACAAGTGTGTGCAATGTCGGAAACTCAGACGACCAGCTGAAGAACAGCGTATGGCAGAACTTCCCAGAGAACGTGTTGAGGTTTCCGCTCCATTCACGTACTGTGGTATGGACTGTTTCGGGCCATTTATTGTGAAGAGAGCTCGTAAGGAGCTTAAGAGATATGGCCTATTATTCACTTGTCTATCATCTCGTGCAGTCCATATTGAAATGATTGAGGACCTATCTACAGACTCCTTTATCAATGCCCTAAGGTGCTTTATCAGCCTCAGAGGAGCAGTTCGCAAACTTCAGTGTGACCACGGCACTAACTTTGTTGGAGCTAAAAATGAATTCACAAAATCACTGAAAGAGATTGACACCAACGCCTTATGCTGTGTTCACACCAAACGCGAATAGAGCGTCAAATTCGCGTCTACCGCGCCTAGTTTGCCGCTTGACCATTTTGAGATCATTCGCGCGAGTAATTCGCTTCATTCGCGCGTGGAATTAACTTCACAACAGACGCGAATTCGCGTCATGGGGGGGCTTCTGCCAGCTGAGTTCACGCAGCATTTTCAACCGCCATTTTTGTTCGGATAATTTTCAAAATATTACTGTTATTGTGGCATGAAATGTAGCTTTAAAAGTATTTCAGGCGAGAATGTAGTTGTTTTAAACTCAAATATGCGGTTTATTTATAATGACAGCGTCTATTTAAAAAATGTGTTTCGCCGATCTCGGAGATGAGCTCCATGCGATCAGCGGGAGCTCCGTCATCATGTATCCGCCGAGAGTAGCCTTACCTCGGCTAGATCTTCTGACATTTGCCGCTGGCTCTGATGTGTCTTTAGTGGTTCAAGATAAAATATAATTCGTTTGGGGTAAAATGAAACGTTTCTTATCTTTGGCCTATATTAAATTTATCTATTAATATGTTTTATATATATATATATAGGTCATTTTTATTCCTGTCTCTATAGAAATATGAACTTTTGTCATATAGCTCCGGTTGACTGCTCACTGACAACATCTGTCGTTCCTCCTTGTTGAATGAGTGGAGAAGGGTATTCCTGCACAACCAGAGGCTGCAGGAACATACTGTTGAATGAGTGACTCCTAGCAGGCTCCTGATTGGTTAACGCGGCGCGAATTGACGCCAAAGTTCAAATTTTTCAACTCGGGCGGCAGACGCGAATTCGCGTCAAACGCTAAATGCACAAAAAGCACCATTCGCGCTTAACGCGCGTTTCGCGCGAAGCGCTCTATTCGCGCGTTAATTCGCGTCATTCGCGCAAACTAGACGCGCGAATGAGGCGAATTCGCGTCTTCCGCGCCGCGCTTAACGCCCCATTCGCGCCGCGAGACCTCCAGACGCGCGTAAACGCGCCTTTGCATTGACTTAACATTGAAATCATTCGCGCCAGACGCTCTATTCGCGTTTGGTGTGAACACAGCATTAGAGATCTTTCTTACAGAAAGGCAATGCGAGTTTGTCTTTAATGCTCCTTCTGCAAGCCATGCTGGAGGTGTCTGGGAGCGTCAGATACGTACTGTGCGAAATGTACTCAATGCCACACTTGCTTTATGCCCAGGCAGGCTTGATGACGCATCACTCAGAACGCTGTTCTATGAAGCAATGGCCATTGTAAACAGCCGCCCTCTAACGGTAGATGGGATTAATGATCCAAATTCACTCGAACCATTGACCCCAAACCATCTGATAATGATGAAATCTGATGTTGCTCTTCCACCTCCAGGAAAGTTTGTAAAACAAGATGTGTATGCCACTAAAAGATGGCGCAGAGTTCAATACCTAATCAAACAATTTTGGAGTCGTTGGAAGAAGGAATACCTTCTCAACATTGCAGCACGTCAGAAATGGCATATTCCTCGCCGTAACCTTCAAGTGAATGATGTTGTAATCATCAAAGACGATATGCTTCCCAGAGGTCAGTGGCAATTAGGCCGAGTGGTGGAAACCAGTGAAGGAAGTGATGGTCTTGTAAGGCGAGTTAAGTTGCAGTTAGGGGAGCGAAAACAAAATCAATGCTCCAAGCCCACAGTCATTGAAAGGCCCATCCAAAAATTGGTGGTACTTATTGAAAATGAGTAATCAGCGACTGCTTTGTGATATCATTGCATCAGACCATGTAATTAAGTTCTATAAAACCTAACATTTTAGACTTCACATGCATAAAAACTGTGAAGGCGGTCATATTGATGTGCAGAAATCATGTTCTGATTCATTCACAGTTTGTTCTGTTCTTTCATCATCTCATAATTGGTGGGAGTGTAAATGACCGCAAAAATATGTTTGTGTGTGTCACTTTAAATGTGTTGTGTGTGCGCACGCACGCTCTCTACGTAACGTAAGCTGTAACGCAGGTAGAAGAAAGGTGCGGACGAGGAGCACATTGTGGTTCTCACATGGCGTTTACAAAAGTTTGATATATATATATATTGTAAAAAGTGGATGCACTTTACGTTTTGGTTCATCTAGTACCCTTTGCCAAGCGGAGCGAGGTATGTGTCTTTATTGTGTGTTTTGCATGTTGTATTTTAAAGTAATATATAATTTCGTATGGCACGTGTTATTTGTCGCTCTTTTGGTTAATTTCTCATGTATGTAATAATTTATTTGCCTTTTGGGTATCTGTAAATGTGTATTTGTTTAAGTAATCTGTCATTTGTACATAAGTTTTTTATTTACGAGTATATTGTTTCTTTATGTAGTTTCACGGTGCTACAACACAACGTTTCTCGAAGTCACGGTTAATGGCGCTCAAAGCGAGCGAAATAAAGAAGATTAAGCACCCGTCGAAACTCTCTGTCTCGTTTGTCGACGCCAAGGGGCTGCTACAGAATAGATAAAGAATCATTCAACCAGACTTTTAGACTTAACCTGCGTCTGAAACTGCATAGTGTCTATGCGTAGACCTGCTATATTTGGTTTGAAACTTACTTCGCAATCGTTATAAAAGTACGTTCTATACAGCACGAATATGGGTAGCATGCAAAGCAAAAAGCATCGTCTGAAGTCTACTGAAGATATAGATATTCACTCATGTCTATAAAAATAGTTGCACTGGATGCACCCATTGCTCTAGAGTATTCAGGGATCGGATTTGACATTCCAATATGGCGGACGTCTTACGTATAGCGTCCTATAGAAACAACTGTTCATAGGGTATATAGCTACACATATCTATAGGTAGCCTGAATGAAATTCTGACACGCTACACCCGCCATATTGTTACCAGCGTCAGTTGCATCGTTTCATTACCATTCAAAACCCTGTCTCCTCATGGTATAGTAAAGTGTCAATCTAATGCAAACTTCAGAATTTCAGCGAAAGTAGTACAGTGTACATCCAAGTACTTTACATTTTTTGGAATAATGAATTTTCAAATTCAGTTTTTCGTTTACTGTGTAGTATGGAAGTAGGCATATTCTGACACAGTGTTAGACCAAACTTTAGACGCCTACATTGAACGCGATTGAGCATTCACAAATCACAAACTTGTAAACTAGCCTACTTGCGCTTTCTCATGAGATTTAGTTGCGTCAAAACTTGTATTTTGCTAAATATAGCTGAGGTTTAATTTAATTCTGTTCAGTGAAGTTTTGCGAGAAAGTATAAGTGATTGCAATAACAATCCTGACGATTGTAAATTTCATGAGATTTCGCAACATTTTTCAAGTAAAACATGAATCAGCTTGAAAGTGCTGAAAGTGTTGACATTTTCACAAAATTTCACTAATGTGACTGCTTCTTAATGCTGTTTTAGTCAATCAATGGCTTACAGTATTTAAGCTAAGACTAACTCTTTAGACTTTTTAGGACTTTTTCCAAAGTGCTTCAAACATGCCTTTTATTAAATTACAATTACTGACTGAATGATGCTGTATAGCCGATCAATTTAGACTTAGCTTAACAAAGACGCCACTTTATATTTTTTCAGCATTTTCATTCTAGTTTTTCTAGTTTGGGCAACTCTTCCAGCAGCTGTAGGACCCAACAGCCACTAGGTCTATTAATAAAGCTCAAACTCTCAAGAGGGAAGGAAACACAATGAAGGAAAGACAAAAAAGGGAAGATGTGGGAAGGCATGGAATGATCCCTAATACTGTGTGCGTTTGGTTATCAGAGGGCTGTTAGTGATGGGGCACTCGGAGTGAGGCTCCTTTATGTGAAAACTGAGGGTGGGCAGCGTATTAAGGGATCCAACAAAGCGTGCTAAGGGAATGGAAATGGGTTTTCGCTAAATTGGAGCAAGCAAAAGCACACCCATAGGGAGGAGACACCCACCCCGATTGCTTGGAATCAGACCCTGTAATTTACTAATGAGCTACACACATGGGTACAAGCGAGAACCTGTAGATCTGTGAACTGTGTAATGCATTGCATTACAATTAATCACGATGCAATGATGTTGATGTCTTTCCTGAAAATCTGAATCGTGGTTTGTGGGATGCATTGCACAATACGTGACTTGTAGCCACGAGCGCTGAAGGATATTGCAGATGTGACGTGTATTGTGACTTTGAAGTCATCTATACATAGTTCCCATCAACTACACGGCTCTAAACAGAGGAAAAATAGCTTAGCTAGTTATGCCTCTAAATGGTCATTTCCTGGAGGCCTCCCTAAAAAGCAGCAGAGAAGCAACTTTTCTTTCTTTTTTCTGCCCTTTTCCTTTTTTTCTAAAGAGGACATAAAGGTGAGAGTCGAGAAAGTAAGGCTGTGAGTAATGATGGTGAAAGCATTAGCCTGAAGTGAATCTTCCTCTTCATCTGATGTCCTTTTTCTGTCCTCACAGAAGTAAACCTACAACAGAACAGATGACTATGTCACACAGAAAAACTGATTCGCAGGTGCATTTCGACACAAATGACCAATAGATGGAATATAACTATTATTAAATCTTTATATACAAAAAAAATAAAATAAAAATACTAAAACTAAATACAAATGAATAAACATAACAATTGCATTTATGCATAGGTATTATTAAACCTTAATAAGTTAAATATGAATATAAATACATAAGTATAAAATAAGTATGAATAACTATTTGATTAATTATATCTTTATAATAAATACATAACATACAAACATAAAGGATTGTATTGGTATATAACTATTATTAAACATTTATATATAAAACAGTGTAAAATAAATAGAAAGAATAATTTAAACAATTGTATTGGCATATAACCATTAGTAATCAAACAAACAAACTAATGTACTGGTATGTAACTATAATTAAACCTAAATAAATAAATAATTATTTGTATATATATTTATATCGAGAAAATATATCAAATGTATTAAAATGATAAAAATATATATCTAAAGTCAATGTTTCTCAATATAAGTAGCCTCAGTTATGCGATTGTTGTTAATATTATAATGCTATATATATGTGTGTGTGTGTGTGTGTGTGTGAAATAATATCATTATTTACTGTAAAATATGAAGGCAAATAGTTGTTTGCCCCCCCAAAAAAAATTTAATAGTAAAAAGAGAAACAATCAAGGGATGCAGGTCTGGTCATTAATGCTTACAGAAGAGATTTTTATCATTTATTTGGCTCTTTTTCCTGCATGCCACATTCAAAAGGTCTACGTAAACAAACTGAATGGAAAACAGCCACGCAGCTGAATCCACGCTGTTAATCAAAGAAAGAGGTGAAAACAGAGAAGCAACAGTGCATCATTTACAAGGGATTTATTTGGAAGAATTTAATGGAAAACCCAGGAGCAGAACGTTTGCATCCAAGACGGAATTCCCCCATTTATGCCCCCGCTACTCGTCTGATTCTCGGATAAGAGCGACTGAAGTGAGAAGAAAAAGGAAGTCATGATAATTTCACTCAAACAAACCAGGGATACGGATGCTCGTGAGTGCCACAAGTGAATAGAATTCATCTGGATTGTGTGTGTGAATGTACCTGTATAATCAAGCACATCAAAGCTGGAAATCTTTCGGACAAACAAAAAATTAAGAGAGAGGGGCGTGGTCAGTGGAGCATATATTTAAACACGCGATGATTAAAGCTTCTCATTGGTCATTAAAATTCAATTTGCTCTTAAGACAACGGAAAGCGCTAATGAACAGATGTTGAGGGTGGAAATAATAAAGATGCAATTTCTTATAATGGTATAGACAAGAGGATAAGAGGAATTTCTTGTTCTAATTAAG
This sequence comes from Carassius auratus, assembly GCF_003368295.1. Classification (NCBI taxonomy): domain Eukaryota; kingdom Metazoa; phylum Chordata; class Actinopteri; order Cypriniformes; family Cyprinidae; genus Carassius; species Carassius auratus. Next base: position 4,452,054 of record NC_039289.1, read on the forward strand.
TTTACTTTGATGTGAAATAATTAAAACTAATTAAAAATAAATAAAATAAAATAATTAAAAAATAAATGTAATTAAAAAAACTATATTTACATAAATATAAAAAACGACAAAAACAGAGCTACAAAGCTACTGAAACAAACTAAGCTGAAAATATAAAAACAAAAACTAGTATCTCTCTACAGTATATTATTAATCTAGCATCTCAATAATACAAAAATAACACTGGTGTAATGATGAAAATGTACTGATAATCAGATAAACGTTATTTACTTAAAGAAGAGGTTTCAATAAATTGATGAAAAAAACTAAACTAGTACCATCTAAAACTAAAAAATATCTTTTCGTTTTCCAAAATTAAAAAATCGAATAAAATGAAACTGGGTCAAAAAATACTGAATTAATTTTGGTACTGAGGGCAGACGTCTTTTTGTGCCTAAAAAGATCAAGGCATAGTTTAGTGCAATGCTTCCTGAAGCAGACGTGATTGAATCACGTCTCTAAACCATTCTGCACTGAATTTTAACCTACTACTATATAGGTTTGCTTTGTGTTAAAACATTACATCTGTAAAGAAAATCCCATTCGGAGTGAGAGTAAACTTAACTTTCGTGTTCACTTGAAGTTGACTAGATTCCCATAAACAAAAGATAGCATTAATTTAGTTTAGTTCACTCTTCTGCAGGGTATCCATGTCCTGTTGATTCAGCAAACAGCATAATCCACACACACACACACACACACACATTTAGTAGTTATTCACACACATCAAATAAGCAGTTATTCATAACCGTAAACCATAAAGATCTATTTCATCAGTTTCTTAGCCAGCTGTCTCTTTAAAGATGACATGAAATCATAAACTAATAGAAAATGTATGACAATTTTAGTACTGAAATAGGATTTTAGGGAATAATAAACCCTTTCTGTGTTATCGGCCATCAGTTTGAGATAGACTTTCCATCTAGTCGAGATGTGTCTGAAAGTGTTCATAACAAACACAGAGGAGTTTAATCTGGAGACATGCTTTTGTGCGTGTCTAAGGTTTGGAACGAAATGAGGGTGAAGAAATTATGATTTCTAGCTGAACTATTGCTGTATAATGAGCTGCAACATGGCAAATGAACTTCAATCATATAGCATGAAAATATCATATAAAAACTGAAATGATATAGAAGGTTCTGTGTGTAATCGTTTGTGTGCGTCATCTCCATCGCCTCTTTTCCAGTGTCGGCTGCAGACATCAGCACATCAGTGGTGTGTGTGTGTGTGTGTGTTTATGTTTGGGAAGGCAGGGGTTAGCGGTCAGGATCCATGACCACAATGTGCTCCTGTTACAGTAACACTCCAGCTGTTTCCAGACATACAGGTCAAAGGACACTCTGTGCTTTTATACATGATACAAGTGGGCCAATCTGTCATTAGAACGTCAAAACATAATGCATTATACACAAACACCACTATATATGTAGAGAGAGAGAGAGAGAGTGAGTGAGTACGTGTGTGTGTGTGTTGTTTAGGTTTATGTATTGTTTTCAGTTGGCTTTTGACTTTCCTGTTAAACCTCAAAGAAGAGGATGTTGTTTAAAGCAAGTTTGACTGATAGCATAGCAGTGCTATATTAATGCATAAACATGCATCTCTTCATTTTTACTTTCCATTTCTGACTTCCTTTATCAGTCGTCTATAATAAGTCATGTATTACTTTTATGAAACCTGGTGAAAAAAAAAACCCTTATATTGAATGTGGGATCCAAGTCAAACTTGAAGAAACCAGAATATGTAGCTCAAGATGTATTAAATATATCCTAATGCCCTTTTAGAAATTGGATCTTAACAAATTTTTTTTTGGGGGGGCATCTTCGTTTTCATGCTCTATCTGGTCCACTTCCAGCTATATTTGATCTCAGTATGGCTCCAGGAGTAAATTATTAAATTGTACACATTTTCAGTGGTCAAAAAACCAAATGTGGGTCACTTTGCATTCGGCTGATACTTTTTCTGAAGAACAAATAATGTTGAAACTAGAAATACATCTTGTTTCCCATACATCAAAATAATCATATAGAACATACCTGTCTGAGTACAATAAATACAATTTTTCCAGAGTTTGCATGTCTGTAACTCAAAAAACAAAAGACACTTTAGCAACCACCTAACATTGCCAGAGCGAAACACTCAGAAATCGCAGCAACTACATTGAAACCACTACAATTTCTTGACAACCGCCTAGCAACCAATCAGAAACACTCTAGCATTGTCGCAAAGAGTAATGCACAGGAAAACAATACTCACATCTTCAGGAAGAAAGATACAAATCTAGTGGTGAAGTTAGTTTATTTAAATGTCCGCAGGAACACTATGATGTTTAAGGTAACAGGAAACGTTGCTTTGCATTAGTCAGCTTGAGAAACACAGCAATGTTTATTTACAATGTACTTTTCTTTCATTTCCTTCGAACAGATTGTCCTGAAGTTCAGGAAGCTCAGTGAGTGACTTCTCATTCTCTGACCACCCCACACAAACAAACGAACAAACAAACATACTCTACTCCAAGAAAAAAACATTAACGAGAACAAAACACTGTGAAACTGAACAAAACATCTTTTTAACAGCAGCCTTCGATTCTGTGTCAACTTCTGGTGAACAATCGCATTTCAAAGATTCAATGAGTAAGCGGAAGGGACATTGCTGGTATGTTCTGACGATAACGTCTGGCCATAGAAGACACTCTTATCTGTCGCGTAACTACCAGCTGAGAGGTTTCAAAATGACACTGTGAAACTATCTGCATCCACATGGATACAGTTTATGGAGGGTGATCAGAAACATGACTGAACTCAAGCCGGACCACAAGTGACCCTTTTGAAGGAAAAGTACATGCCGCGTATAATGGCCAGTACTGTGTAACAGCCTCATCATCTGTGGCTTTTTTCTGTACGATTCTGGAATGACTCACTGTAATGACATGAAGAGGGACTGAGAGAGTGTTATCTGGTATGGGTTAATGATTCAGGATCATGAAGGAGGAAATCATATCGAAACTACCTAGTGACAAAATAGCCACATTCATTCTGAAACTCCCAAACTCAAGTCGTAGCAATGTTTGTAGTTTCCCTGCTATTAGCTGGAAATATGGATGCTAACAGTTCAACAAGAGAGTAAATGGACATTTTTGATCAAGTTAGCATTAGCTTCTAGCAACTGTTAGCAGCTAAAAACGTTTACATTTGCTGGATTATACATCTCTTGTTGCTAACATTAGGTTGGTCGAAAATATCGAACAACAAATATGGGTTAAATTGTCTTGTTTACAACTGTTAGACAACTTTTCAAACTTTGAGGTTTACTCGCGCATTTAAATGCAGCTGTCACTCCAAACTTTGTATGTAGCCTATATAAGCTATTTGCTCAATTTGGCTCTTTTCACATTACACAGATTTAAAGGCCAAAGTATACTGCGGTTTGTACGTGTAGGGTACATGTAGATGCCATATTCGACCACTCAAGAGGCCATCGATCCTGTTTGCCATCTTGGAGTGGTCAACATTGTCACTTACAGGAAAAACCAATGAGTTTTCCAAGATACCAGAAAAGTGTGTAGCCGCTGGTTGTAAAAACAGCCGAGATTTAAATTCCCAAATAAATGGGTTAATCTTTCTCTGGTGAGAATGTCTTGGTTTGTGTATTAATATGTATTTCAGGTTTTTAAACTATGGTAATTTTAAATGTCAAGTTAGCTGATGGCTTCATCTTGTAGTATTGTGTTAGTACAACTAAATCATCTGCTGATGTCTATTGCAGATACGGATATTCAAATACATATAACTTGCAATCGAATTGCTGACCAGTTTTGACATTTCCAATATGGTAGACGGCTTACATATAGTGGTCCACAGAAACAGCAACTAATGAGGCATCCATGTATATATTTCTACAGGGTTACATGCACAGTACACATGACTTGTGATGATAACGTCTGACAGTAGCAGTGACTTCTAGAAATATCTGTATTTAAAAACGAAAAAGTAAGAATAGTAGCATGAGTGTCATGAGTCTTGAGGGACTACAACTGCAGATCCAGTAAAGTCTTTGTTTACTATGGGTATAATGACTGTCTTGAGTGTATTTATTTATTCTTAAGGTACTTCAGAGTGTACTTTGTGGATTTTCCATGGTTGGCGTTCCAATCAGTACCAAAAAAAAAAGATATATTTTCAACAGAGAAAATGTCAACGTCTGGGACTCTAAAATCACATCCAAAACAAACTGCAAAACAAACATTAAGTTGGGTTCAGATACGGATTTGAGCATAACTCGAACCGGATTCTTCTGCTTTCCCCCATGTTTGGTCAGCTGGCATTCTGGAATTGTGCTCCGTCCAACTGCAGAAAATTGCAGAAGCCTGTTGATTGAGGCAAATGGGGAAATGGCGCACCACAAAAATGGAACACCAATCCAATAAATGCTAAGATTGCGACGAAAGGCGCTTGCTACCACACGGCCACCTCCAAAGATAGTAAACAGATGATTTGAAAGATCTTTACGCAATACGGTACACAAGAGATAAGAGACTGGGGCGTAATGAGGAGAACAGGGAAAAAAGAAAGATGGCAGGAAAATAGAGAGTGGGGCAGAGGAGAGGGACGAGAGAGGCCAGCAACTCTTTGTTAGCCGCACAGAACGATCTCCAATTACTGCACAAAAGGAGCTCATTCAAGAGGCATGGACTGAACACTAGGGCTTTGCATGCGAAATGAAGTCTACACGGAATGCTAAGAGGAGCTCTCCAGGCAGGACAAGACACACACACACACACACACACATATACACACTCACACTGCCTCAGTTGCTTTGCCAAATGGTGCCACTTAGTCCTGTGTTTTGCAGTAGCAAATACTGATCTGTTGCCGAGATCAGGTGAGCACTATTTCCTCAGGAGTTTCCCTATATGCCTTAATATATCAAGAAGCATTCTGTCACTATAATGGGACTTTCCAAACGTGGCTGAGGCAGCATCCTGGACCTGACAATCCAAGTATGCACTTGGCATGGCATTGACGGCATCTCATTGTTGTTTGAATCCGTACATCGGTAAACTCTGTGTCGGACGTGTCGATATCTATGACATTTGTAGGGCACACTCAATAGGACAAAGGTCAGATTCTGAGGAAGTGACTCATTGTGACTAGTGCATCCCTTGACTGGAAGTGGACAGCATTCCATAGCCTCTTCCTGGTCACTTTAGTCTTTTCCAGACTGATAAAAAAATTGCAATCGTGTTCATGACCTTACATTCTTTACACGTGGTGAATATCCTTAATAATGTATGCCCATTACTCTTGACTCTAGAGTGTTGAGGCATCTAATTCCTGATGCATCAAAGAATTTTGGTACATCTCTAATTATTCCCCAAGGTATGATTAAAGCAGGATTTGTCCTTTCACACTTTGGATGTTACTGGAGCTGAATTCAAATGACTCAAGTTCCTGAAAGTTCCCAAAATATTAATAAATTTGAACATGTTTGCATTTCTGATATACTAATCCAATGCTGCCTTTGAGTTATGTAATTTAAGTCATTTAAGGGGTTATGAACCAGTAGGAAACTCAAGATTTTATTAATCGTGACTTCCCAAATTGGGGACAAATAGAATTGGTTTTGGTCATATTTGTTGTAATTGTGTACATTGATGAAATTATTTAGTGTATTTTTTTAATCCTAACTTTGTTGAATTAACACTGAAAAGTTTGCTGAAATTATCCAAATGTGGCCAACCACATCAACTCATTATGACTTTCAAACTCACAGGTCTCAGGAAGATTTGAAGGTAAGAGCTGTGTTACTTGGTCACATGACTTACATCCATAGCATCCAAAGCAGACGGATACTATTTTGGATCAGCAGACGTTTTCTCTTTCTGGTCCCACTGGTTATTAGTTGCTATTCCGAGCTCCATGCTGTCAGCTATGTATAACCTACAGAGGGAGGGTTATGGAGAAAAGATGGGGAGTGAAAACACAACAGACCCCAAAAAAGGCATTATTCAGTATTCCCTTGACACGTCTGCCTCACAGCGATGACGTAAGCAAGAACCAGAGACTTCCCACCAAGAATCGTGGGAGAAGGCAGAGGCCGCTGGGGGAATATTCATGCCCAGAGCACTGGAATAGGAAAAATGGTCGTTTTCCTGTTATTGGTGTATTTGAACAGATCTAGGCATTATCAGATATTTGAAGGCCTGGTTAAACAGGTGGTTTTGTATTGGTTTGAATATCATAAATTGGACATTTCTGTTACAAGCATAGCGGGAGAATGTAAACTATGATGATAAATATGCTAATAGTTTATATCACTTAGAAAATTTGACTTGGTATTTTATGTCCACAGATAAGACTGTGTTGGTATTTCAAGTCTTGAGATAAAACAGTGACAAAGTAAAAACAAAACATAAATTCAAAACCATGACCTGAATTACCTCGAGCTGAAGCTAAAAGCAGCAATGATCTCAACTGTTTCTCCCAGACACCACTGATTAAACTGAACATTTAGATATTTGTATCCTTTAGAGTTTTAAAAGGTTTCTTAATGTCTCAAACTGTGCTCAGTTAGAATCTAAAGTCCACAATCAAAAGTGAGAGGGCGCATTATAAACGAAAAATTCTTCCAAGAGTAAATGATCCATTCACATTCATTTTAAACTCTTACTGTTTGTCAACAATTGCCTTAAAGATGTCCATTTAGATTTCTTTTCTAGTGAATTTAAGCAAATTTATACGTACACATACAGAGAGGGTATAGAAAAGAATCACCCTCCTTTAAAATAATCACATTTTGTTGCTTTACAGCCTGAAAGCTAACTGTATTTATTCAGTGGAAATTATAACATCCAAATGAAAGATATAACACCAACATGTCAGCATATAAAAAATAAAATAAAAAAACCCAATGTGTTTTGTTGAACCACCTTTTGTATTAATTACAACCTTTAGTCCCACTGTATGCAAAATTAGAAATATTATATTTTAAAGTTATTATTATCATCATAAATAATTAATTACATTTTATATTAAAAAAAATGTATACATGCATGCAATTTTAAATAACATACAGACATATACATACATACACACAAACACATATATATGTATGTGTATATATATATATATATATATATATATATATATATATATAACTTACATAATTTCAAACTTTCTCTTGATTTGGGGGAAAATGTGACCCGGACATGTTTTTGTGACATTCACCCAACTAGATCCCACCAAAACAAAATCAGGAGTCACAGCTGCGCTCAAACTTATTGATCCAAAGAAACCTTGATTTCCTTCCCCTTCACGCCTGTCTCAACCTTCTCCCTGGTCCTCTAGCGGCACCAGGTCCTCTGAGGTGGTCTGGGCAGACCCTGGCCACAACAAACTTTTTTGTAAGGACCCTCTCTCTCGCCACAGTCCAACCAGATTGGCCCTTTCTGCTGGGACAATTTGCTACTGGCTGACTAGGCCCAAACAAAACCAGGGAAAAGGGAGACGGGTACAAAGGGGGGATCCCAGTAGAATCTGGCATCCTTCCCATTTATCGGAGAGCTGAATGCCCCTCATACACACACAAGACATCCAGAGATGCACTACATAACACTGCATTTAGAAATGAGTGGATGAGAAACGAGCTGTTTACTACTCAGGATCGGAAACTAACTTCATCACTAACACATCTTAAAGATTATAAATGAGACAAAACCCCTTGATAAAAATCAGGACAGTTCTCCAGTTTGTCTTACTGAGAAATATGACAAGTATGCAAGATCCAGGCGACTCATTGCTTCCTTCCTTCAACCCCCGCACACCCCGGCTTTTGCTCGCACTCTCCCACCCCCAATTTTCCCACCATTCGCGCAAAGTAAATTCTCATTAAGATCCAAATTGTTTTCAGATGCTGGCCTGGTCCGGTTGCCGTGGCAACCCGCTAGGAGGCAGCGAGCAGCGCTGGCAGTGGAATGGACAGCACCGGATCCAAACAAACCTCCACTAAACCCATTCTGCCTGGCACAATGCAGACTGACGGAGTCCATTCTGCACTTTACAAATGGTGAGGAATCTCCACTGGAGAGGCCTCGAGACGAGTCATACATTTTCACACACACCTCGGCCTGAAATCTGCTTAACACATCAGTCGGAGTTGAGGTAAACAACAACGCCTCGTCTGCAACTTTAGACAAGAGAACGAGAGCTCAGTATGCAGAAAAATGACAATGCACCTCTATACAGTATGACAAAAGAACTTACTCATAGTACTTGCTTTTGTAGTACTAATATATATATATATATATATATATATATATATATATATATATATATACAAATATACATACATATTTAAACTTATTTTCTATCTCTATTTACTATTTACACTACTCTAAGATGTTATATATATATATATAAAAATAAAAAGTAAAATGTAGAACCTAAAGTGACATGGTGTAAAAAATCTGAAAAATTTTTCAAAAAATGTTTGTGTAGCTTAAAGAAAGACGTGTTTCTTTGCAAAACTTCTTTCGTTCCCTGCAAAACCCTTGTGTTCTCTTGCAAAAACACATTTGCTCATGAAATTGTAGCTTTCCCCTGAAAATAATGCTTGCGCCAAACCCCCCCCCCCCCAAATGTGGGTTTATTCGCTAAATATTTGTGCTTGCTCTAAAAATGTTTGTGTTCCAACGAAAACCTTTGGGTTCATGTGTAAAACCTTTGCGTACCCCAGGAAATACCACAAAACTCTGCATTTGCTTGCAAAACCTTTGCATTCCACTGAGAAACTTTGCTCTCAATAATAATTTATGCTATACCCAAAAAAATGGCGATCACTCAAAAATGTTTTGCATTACACCGAAAACCTTTGCGTCCCTCTTTTGAAAGCGTTCAGTCACAAAGTGCTTGTTTTGACTAACAAAACCTTTGCATTACCCATATAAACTTTCTTTTAGGAGCTGTGCTTGAAAATAGCTGTCGAGGAGCATGACCAAGATGGCCTCCGAGCGACTTGCCCACTCTACTTTACTCTCCCAAATAAAGCAAATAGATTTCAATAATTATGTGTCAGCCAAACCAACACATAACAACCCGAAAAACCAGAAATGTCTTTGTTTGGCTTCACATTACAAGTTCACTGGTGGTGGAGCCCAGATGGTCTATGAGCTTTAAGATCTTGTAAGCCTTATATTTAGATTAAGGACCTTTGACTGCACTTTGTGTTCATTCATTACAGGTATCAGCTGTGGGTAACAAAAGGTCTTCACCCTTATTCACAGCATATTAACCTACAAATAAACCAGGTCAAGCTCAAGGTCAGCTAAACCGTGGTTATTAAGTACAATGGATGTATCTCGACACACATTAGAAGTCATAGTTGAGGCCTATGAGAAAGCTGCAAAAGTCATAAATCAACAAAACAGAAAGTCATGAAAAGCTGCATTCTGTGGTGTTTGGGATAAGACTGTGAGCACATTTATCATCGTAAAGTTTCTCTGCAATTTGAGGGTGAAACTGACGGCTTTACAGAGTAAATAAACAGCAAACAGTATAGTACATTGTGAATTACACAATACGGCTGTACTTGTGTAAAGGCTGCACATGTTGTTTTAAGGTTAATGAGAGTTTACCCATTAAATGCCCAGACTTCATTCTAAACCAATGTTTTGTGAGCTGTGTGGCGATTATAAGTCACGCAAAGACACAATAACCTAAATATGTGCCAAAACAACTGAAAATGTCTAAACACAATATATATATGTGGCAGATTGGGTAAGTATATTTTTAGTATTAAGTGTTCTGATTATTGTAAACCTAATAAACATGTGTACATTAATACCTTCTAGTCTCTGCCCTACCTGGTAACGAACCTGTGTGATGTCAGTGACGTTGCGTTTCTAGTGGTTGGTTATCCTTTTGGGCAAGACTAACTAACTACTTCAAGATCTACAGCCAGTCTCTGCTATTAAAGTCAGATTTATTCCATGTGTGACTATAACTGCAAACTTGTCCTGAACTAAGATATCCGTCAATGAGGATTAACCATCAACAGTATAGTTTGTCAACTTTCATATATGAGGTTTCTATGCATATTTGTCATATGATGCACCTCATATGTTGCCATTGTTTTGACTCACCCATAACTTGCCTTCACTTATGCCACAATCCCACAAGTGCAATGACTCATCAGAAAAAATCTAAATCCACACATACAGAGATGCATTGGAAAGCTTTATCACTGGCCTATCTGAGTCAGATTTCATTAGGAATAAAGAAAAAATGATATGAGAAATTGGAGAAAATGTTATCTTATAACTTATTTGGCTAAGAAGATAAGATAATGCCCACAAAAACAATTAAGTGCACTTGAAAGCATGCACTCCTCAAAATAAGTTTCCCTTTAAACCATAAGTGTAAGGGGAAAAACACTTTCTACAGCCCAACAGAAGATAAATAATGGAAATGTTTCCTATTATTCAGGATATTAGTGCCTGAAGAACCACAGAGTGGTTAAGAACTAGAGCTCTGGGGTGCAGCATTATGGGTCTTACCAGACGTGGACGTCTGAGGCATGGGTACTGTGGAAACGCTCCAGAAGAGATGAACTAATTACACCGCACTTTCCCGTCTCGGCAGCTTCTAGTCACGGTTGAGCTTTGCATGGTGTTTGGCTCCAGCGTTTTTTCAGCCAAACCACTGAAACCCACATAGTGGATGGGGGACGTGGGTCTGACTCCTCATTTTCATGCACTTCAGAATCTGTGGGTTTAATCAAGTTTAATGATATATTCAAGAACGAAAGAACCTCCGTTTCTTTTCTCCAGAGCTACGACCCACATTGACCTGGTTCTGTGAGCATTGAATGATGGGATTCAGTATGGCGTTATTCACAACGCTTCCATCATGAATGCGGTGGGGCTGCTGTGGATTGCAGGTAAGGATAAAAGTTGCGGGCGAAATCCAGTCAATAGAGATTGGGAATGTTACAAATGGCGAAAATTTTTCCAAATTGGTCATGCAGTTTCGCCACTTTGACCAATAGAAAGCAGTTTTGTTTGAAAGTGACTTCTGTGCCAGTTGTGCTTTCACACATCGCTACACTAGACCATATTTGCTCCCAAAATTTGGCAGAAAATTCAGTAATGCTGCCGCACATTAACTCAGTGCTTCCCTATGGTGTCATTGTCAACATATACTTTCCAGAGAACGTACTTCGCTATCGTGTGTCATTCGTTCCCAGTCTCTCGTGAAAACAATCAAATGACATTACAGCCTTTGTGTCGTAGGCGTCCCAGCGGAGTCTATCAACGAAGGCAACTGGCCATCAATAACAGCCCCCTGTATTGACCTGTCAGGGCAGCTTTATGTACCAAGAGGCCCCAGATGCCGCCCTAAGCTCACGATAGGCATCTTCAGATGATCTGAGATCAGCAGTGCCATTTCTAAAGGATATTATTTAGGTAGGAAAAGAAGGTCCTAAATCATCTACTGCAGCTGCTGCTCTCAGCCACAGAGGGATCTGGAAGGATAACACACACTTTGCAGTTACTGTTTGGGTGTAGATCATGACACACTAATTAGAAGCAATCAACAACCAGGGATGCCACAAAAAAGAATGACTCGAGACTTTCTACACCCAGTGGTGTGTTGTTTTTGTTACCAAAAACATGTGATTTTGTTTTGTTTCCAAAGTCAAATGATTGTATGAGAAGGTTTGGTTTTGCTCTGCATCTCTTCTTACTAGGTCATGAATTCGGAATGACGATCTTAAATGTTGCGATGAAATTAACGTAGCGACAGCTATTTTCTTCCACATTGTGACATATGGTGCGTTCAAGTCATCTCGTATAGATCGTATTTACGAGTTGAATGCACATGAAAGCCAACACAATATCGTAAATACCAGTGGGGGAGCTCGGGATTTTCTTTAAGCCCCGATCTGTACGAGTTGGGGGGCGTGTCAGTGATTAACATGGCGGAATACACAATACTTAAAGGTATTTAGCTGTGATATTGTCAGGCTTTTCTATTTACAGCGCAGTAAGTTAATCAATGACGCATAATATGATGCCATTATAATATAACAATGCAACTTGTAACAATAAAGTTGGCAATGGCTTCCTAAATTAATTTAAAACATTAAAAATGAAGTATACCTAATGGACATTTCTTTATTCTACTTTTCTAGAACAAGAGTTTAAGAACATTGCTGTATTTTTGTATTATTAATTAAGAGAAAGTACACCGCCATCTTTCTCCGTTGAAAGTGACTTGAACGCACATGCCTTCATAAGCACGACTTCCCACCTCATGCGTACGAACTTCCCAGGAGGACTTGAACGCACCAATACACCCGAGTGAAATGGATTAGCAAAAAAAGTAGCATGGGAACTTGCGGGAGATTGTAAGAAAGGGTGGTGTTTAAACAGACTAAATGATTGGAGAAATACGGCATATATCACTTAAGAGAAATCTGTAATTTCACCGGAAGATTGAATTGTGACATTTTTTTTATAAAAAATAGCATGAATCAATTGGTAATAATAAGATCAGCTTGCATTTAGAGATAGGTAAGGTGAATTTTCATTTCGTGCCAACTTTAAATGGATCTTTCACACAGAAAAGTGACATGACATTTAGCCAAGTATGGTGACCCATACTCAGAATCCGTGCTCTTCATTTAACCCATCCAAAGTGCACACACACAGAGCAGTGGCAGCATTTATGTTGCAGCACCCGGGGAGCAGTTGGGGGTTCGATGCCTTGCTCAAGTGCACCTCAAGTCATGATTGCCGGCCCGAGATTTGAACCCACAACCGCTAGACCACGACTTCCCTGAAACGAAACTTCTGTCCATGTGTCATTCCAAAACTGACTGACGTCCATTCTTCTTCAAGATATTTTAACTCTTTTTGTTCAAACGATGAAAGTCAGTCAGTGGGGTCCAAAACAACATTGTTCAAACTACATTTTTCAAAACATCTTCTTTTCTTAGACTATCAGCATGCAAAAAACCTGCAGAGCCCTGCACATGACACTCAGGAAAAAATAGATGATATGTACACGAACTAAAAATGTGTTCCCATAACTAATTGGTTTGTGGGCATGCTTCAGTTATATTGTTTGCATTTAATCAAATGTTAATCTCTTTAATCAATACTGTTTAATTAACCATTCCCTTGTTAAGGTAAATCAAGTCTACACTTGTTCCCTCAGTTCAATTTTATTTGATGTAACTAAAACGCGAGAGCAAATTAGTATGTTTATATAATATCTTGTTTAAGGGGCCCCGTAAAAACTCTCTTCATCCCCTTTAAGTCACCACTGCTGAATTTGTTATAGATAAACAAAAAGGCATTCATCTAGGACTCCCTAACGGAGTTTGTCAGGGGTGTCCTAACCTGCTCCTGGAGTGTCACTGTCCTGCAGAGTTTAGCTCCAACCATAATTTAACACACCTTGAACCAGCTACTCAAGGTCTTCAGATTCACTAGAAACGTCCAGGCATGTGTGCTAGAGTTGCACTCTACAGAACACTGACCCTCCAGGAGCAGGATTGGACACCCCTAGACTTGGTACTTCAACACTCCCTATGTGTTTGTTCATATCACATTAATACATTCTTCAGATGGTCTGTAGGACCTGAAGTAACTGGTAACAAGTCTGCTTGCTGTAATGTCACTTTGTTGTCTCAGCTGTGCGGCACTCTAGTGTTCAGAATGATGTCATGCTTACTGCATAACAGGAAGCACCTTGTCGGTGGATAAACAGAACCGTTTACTCGTGAACACACTGACCAATGCAAAATAAGATCTAGTGTGAATAAGTATGAATGTGATTGCATTTTCTTCATAAGCTGTACAACTTCAGGAAGACTGTGTCCATTATGTTTTGGATGCACACATGGAGACCTGCGAGCTTCTATGATAAGATCAAGAAGTACAGGGATATGGGCCTGCACACGCTGTGCCTGCTGGGTAAGCTCTTCCTTTGAGTCTTTGTTAATGACATCATATAACCTTCTGTCTGATCACAATTGGTTCTCAGGTCCCTTGGCTCTTTTCCCAAGCAAATTTCCATGCATGTATATTTGTTTCATCTCTAACTGTCATTGTAACTATGAATGTGTCAAAACCAGAAGCGACAACCCCTGTATTTTGACGTCCCGTCAAATAGGCATTTCCCTTCGGGACGCACATTAAACTTAGAACCATTGCAAATGCTTTGGTACCCCCCAAGGCAGATCGTCGCAAATAATTTATGTTTATATCCGTGTGCCGTGGAGATTTCCAGCCAACTCCTGTTTTAAAGCCCTGTTTTCCAAAGTACCAGTGGGATTTCCCGTTGGAAGGCAGCTTTGGTAATGAATGTTGGTAAAATAGTAGTCTACTGGTTAGGGGTTGGGACAGAGGGGGAGGGGTGGGAGTCCCCAGGTGCTTTCCAGCTAAGAAGTCAGAGAGCAAAAGCGAGGGCAAAAATGAGCAAGAGAGGGATCAGGGTTATTAACCTTATTATTCAAAAGCAAACAGAGGAAGGCGGGCATCAGGCACCTCCCCATCCACCATTGGCCGCAAGAGTGCTTATCTAATACAATAAGCTGCAGACACAACAAAAGCACACACACACACACACACACACACACACACACACAGACAAAACACAAGGAATAAACACTGCATCCATTCATCATAACGTTGCTAACAAGACGTGGGCAATCCATCAAGCTGGCAAATATTAGTTCATTTATTTGCTGGTGTTTTAAGATTTAATTCAAAAATAAAATGAGATATGTAATTCCAAAAAGTCTGACAGTGTCTACACATCAACTTGAAATTTTTTTATACGGTACTCTGCTACCCCAGCCACATCTTTCTCTATCCAACTAAAAAAATAAAAGTGATTTTGTTTTGCTAATATCAATAATTAATTTTGAATTTGTTAATTTTCAGTTTTTTGTTCCGTTTTTTCTTTCTTTCAGTAATATCATTAATAATGAATTTGCTGGGGTTTTTAAACAAATATAATTACGAGTTTTGTATAAATTTGCTGTTTTTTAAACATTAATTGATTATGGATTTTGTCTGTTTTAAATCTTTTGCAAAGCTTTTACGTAAAAAAAGGTATAGATTTACATACATTTTCTTTGGCCTTCTAAAATTCATCCAAAGTCAGTGTTGATATCATATTTCCGTTTATAAAGAAAGTAGGAAACTAAGAAATTGTCCTATTTTATTGTAGCTGAATTCTAGGCTTGAAGTCTCATCTGATTGGTCCGTTATTTATAAACATTTTGAGGTTAATGAAGAAGCTTTCAGTGTAGAAATGGTGTGAGAACATGACTGGTCATGATTTGTACATTTGTCTTTGTTCTCAATATGAAGCCCTCTCAGGTGTAGTGTGAAAATGTACTGGCGCTCCAGACTGAGTGGGGTCAGCAGCTCCGGATGGAGGGGCGACCTACCATTTATGATGTGACGTTAACATCCAGAGAGGCCTAGTTTATAAAACCCAAGCTTATTGTTTTGTACAACTCCCTTGTTTCGCAGATATCAAAGTCAAAGAGCAGTCCTTGAAGAATTTAATGAGGTAAGACTCCCTTACTACTTCTGATTTTCTGTGGGGTTGAGTGGGTTCTGCTGATTTATATCTAGTCTGTGGTGCTTTTCCAGGAGGGTCGATTTGTGGTTTACAGCAGACATTGAGTTAACATATATGCAATCTGCAAGTAACAAAAGTAAAAACCGTGGGCGCTTGTTTGACTTGGACGCATGATATGTTATCATGGACCTTCCCTGGGCCACTTCCAGAACTGCCACAGTATAATTAATTTTCCCTTCTGAAGCCTTCAGAAATATGTTTATCGGCAAAAGTGAACTTCATCAACTGCTTTCATACTTGAACTTGAAGTCTTTCTGAAAAACTTTCACTGGTGTTGAATTATTTTTCATCGTAGAAGATGGTTGTTAACTCTTTGCTCTCTCCGTGGTGTCCTATAATTATCTCCCTCCTTGGTCACACACTTTGTGTAATTTTATATCCAATCCACATAAACCCCAAATGGGTTTTAGTGTTCCACTATGTATGCTATAAGGAGACGAGCATTGGGCCTGGTGCGTGCTCCCTGTTTAAGGCTGGAAAGTGTGTTAATGTCTCCCAGATTTATTGGCACTGCTATACCATTACTTGGAAATGGAATATCCATATGCTGCATGATTTTGATCACAGTCAGATGTTTGTCCAGGGAGGTTGGTGCCCTTCACTGCAGGGAGGGGGAAATGGCCCCCCAAAAAATTCAAAGCATGTCTCCAACTTCCTTAAGTTGACTGATTCCATTAAAGACAGACCGATGGTCCGTTAAAAGCTAATGTACCTTAAGCATGCAGAGTATTCAACTTTAAAGCTCAATTGTAAATTGCATTAATGGTCACCTACTTGCTCAGTGTTCTGGGACCACCTGCAACCTGTGCATTAACTAATTTCGACACTGTCAAGGATGCAGCCAGATTAATGGAAGACATCAGATACATCTGCTCACCTTAAAGTTTACCAACCCTCTCTCTTTCCAGGGGTCAAAAGATTTACGAGCCTCCCAGGTACATGACTGTTGCTCAGGCAGCTGAGCAACTCTTAGAGATACTACTGAACGGACGGGATCGGGGTGAGGAACTGGGTAAGTTACTCTTGCAGACCTTTCTGTATTGCATGAAATCGTCTGTTAACTCTGTGGTTGAACAATCTGATGTCTGGCCGACTTGAGACACTGGGAAGCATTGACGTAAAATTGGATTAGATTTGATTGAAGAGCTTTGTGATCGTTCACAGTTTGTCCTATTCTTTCATTCAATGCAGCAATGACTGAAGACAGAAGGTGTTTCTCAATGTCAAGGAAGGATCCTCGGAAGCCAGTATTTCGAGGATGCTACGTCATCGACATCCGTCGAAGGACTGTTCCAATGTCGAGGATCCTCGGAATTTCAACCAAGGACTGAGTCCTTCGTTCGAAGAATATCCCATACACAGGAAAGGATGCATATGTGTATCCTTTGCACTCTTCGCGCTCTCAAATCACCCACAATCCTATGCGCGCAGCTTTGCTATCTAACGTTAGTTCAAAAATTCAAAAATGTTGAACGTTAACGTAGTCGGAGCGTTAACGGTTTTTATTTACGTAACCAAACATTTGTAGTAAATATAAGTAAAGTTTGACGTTTAAATGCCAGTATAAATTACTACCGTATTGATATTGTAAATTATACAAATACAAATGGTTAACTGAACCGGACCTGTCATTTAACAATTGGTTCCGTCAACGGCATTTCTTTTATAAATAACTAGTTAAGTTGTCCAAATAGCGTTATTCAAACGGACCTTTTCACTGACGTAATGACGCAATTCCGTGCACTTGCTAGCCTGTTCCATTTACTGTACGTGTTCTCCGTATGCTAAAGAGGAGTCTCACCTAGCCTCTGAAGGAAGTGACTTGGAAGGATCAGTCCAACCAAGGAAGCATCCTTGACATTGAGAAACGCCTAGAGTCTGTGTTGGTCTGGCTTGGATCGGAGCCAAGGACCAGACCATCCGTTCTGGGACGCTGCAAGAGTTGGTGTCCTGTGACCTTGGAGGACCACTTCATTTAATGATCATCAATGGCCACCTTTCATCCTCTAGAGGTTGACATGTTGAAACTCTTCAGAGGTCCTGAGGGCTTGAAGACCTTGAAGATGACTGATAGTTCCACATACGTTTCTTGATACCCAAGAAGCTTGTGCTCCTCAAGAAAAAAAGTTTCCTTTTCAGTGCTCCTGGGTTTTTCTAAAAAGGAAAAGCAGACAAGGCGGCCCACGTGAGAGCCTAGAGCTGCCGGAGGGTCAGGAGAGCACGCAAATGACATAATTGTTATTCCAGATCAAATTTGACCACTATAACCTTTAAGTACCAGTCGGGCCAGGGTTACATTTCATTATAAGATTTAGATTGGAAGTGGGATGATTATTTTGACGTGTGGTGGTCATGTTCTTGCTGTTGAAAAATATATGATGGAATTATAATAGAGGAAATGGAAAAGATTATTGTGGACCAACTGCATCTGGGTTGCATTAGTGCCTCTGAAATGGAGCTTTCTTTGAAATTGGCATAATGTTTCCATACATTTCTTAATGGAACTTTCTCTGTAAGAATGTAAATAAGAAAAAAAGCGAATACTGAGATTCTTTGGAGCATGTCATAATGAATGAAGATTGATTTTCGTACAGTCATCGCCACTGATTACATCAACGCCCTATTGTGGTTTGGCTGCTTTCAACTACATCTTTGATTTTGTTTGTGATCTCTCATTGCAAAGAAAGTGAACAAAGCTTTTGTCAGAAAGTAGCTTGCCTCTGTCTGCTTTATTTACACAAAGACAAATTAGAGTTCACGTGTTGGATTTAGAGATTATTTGGTTTACAGATCTGCATCTGCTTTTTACTGCCATCAAAATACAAAGCCCAAGATTCACTAACTTTCTTTAAACTTTAACTGATTAAAGTGAAGGTTATGTACCTTTTGGCACACCTTTGACAAAATAAACTAATGGCTTGTTTCCACCATGCAGTATGGTATGCAATTATTTAACTGATTATATATATATATATATATATATATATATATATATATATATATATATATATATATATATATATATATATATATATATATATAATAAAATTAACATTTTGGTGCAATCTTAATAGCTTGGCTAACAAAGTTTAACAAATGTTAAACAATATAACAATACTGTCCTGAAAAATTATACCTCAAAACTCTTCATCCTTTCAAATGCAACTAAAAATGTTCAAATGTCGTTTCTTCATCCCATTACGGAGTAGAATTTTTTCTTTTTTTTTTTAAGTACAGCTTAAAACCTTTTTTTTTTTTTTTGCTGAAAATTACTGGAGTAAGTCTTGAAAATCACAAGGAAATCTTGATAAATTTTAAACTGAAAAAAGTCTGTCTCCAGTCAGTACTAGCCTTGATTAACTGTTTCCACAGATTACTTGAAGGGAAATAAACCGTAATAGGCTCTGACATTTTACTGCAAATATGTTGGACTTTCCTACTGATGCTTGCACCTTCTTGTGTATTAAAAAAAATAAAAATAATCATGGAGATGTTTTACAATTTCCATTCAAGTCAACAGCTGCTTCTGTTTAATTCTGTCTATATGACAAATTTTACACCATGCATAAACAGCAAAGCCAAATGCAAAGGAATGTTTTAATTGTAGACAGAACTCATAAAGATCCAGTTTTCATCGCATTCATGTTGACAATCAAACATGATGGTGAAAGCGATTGTCCATGATCATTTTTAAAAAGGCACTTAAGAAATGCAGACAAATGTTTTGTTTACATAATGGCATTGGCAAACTGATTCTGCACTTCTTTACAACTGTGCAACTGAAAATCAAAGCAGGTGAAGTACAAAAAGTCAATGAATCACATACTGCTATATTTTTTTTTAAATGTCCACTGAACTCCACATTCAATAATTAAAACCCCATTCTGATACAGGAAAAGGGTAGCAATTATGAACAAAAGAAACAGTTTTGTAGGGATTATAAAAATCAAAAGCAATGGGGAACTTCAAAAATAACAAAAGTTCAAATGATCGAGAGGGTGCACCAATGTTGCAAGTTCTTGCTTCCCTCAAAAAGCTGGTCAATTGATTTCTGGCAGGAGTGGAGTCAGACAGGTTGGACTGCACCAGCTCCATCTTGATCCAAGATGAAAGTGGAGCGACAGAAACCCAAAGATGGGTTGAGGTGGAGAATTTCCCCACAGCAGCACAGAGGGCCTTTGGTCCCGGGACTCCCAAAGATCAGGAGAAGTGTGGTGGACTTCTACATGGCTGCCACTTCAATCTGAACATACAGTTGTCTGACGCCAACCTGGGCACAGGGCAGAAAAGAACATGTAATGGAAAATTGGAAATGTCTCCTAATAAGTGAGATTAAGTTGTTAAAGCTGTGTTTCCAACGGTCCCCACCTGTGTGAAAATGTTGTGTGTTTGGCTGAGAATCCATCTAGAATCTGCATCGGGCGCCACAAGGAGTTTGAGTGTACCAATATACACATCTGTGCAAAGGGTCCAGAAGTGAGGTTCCTGGAGGTTATAGACGCCCTTAAGCTGCTGGACCTGCAGGGAACATTTGCGGTTAGCAAACACAACCCTCGTTTTTCTCAAAGGTTTAGACAGTCATTAGGGTGCTTGGACTGTCACTGGCAATCTAGAACCATTTAGGCAAAAACCTGGAACCGCCATATAGCAAGATTAAGGTTCTGACCCTCGATAGGGTGTTAAGTTCCCATTTTTCAAATGTGGGTCCTTGTATAGCTAGTTATGTTTCAGTTGATATCCCTGTCTAACCAAGTAGCCAACTTTCACAAATCGGGTTCAGATGATGAAAATAACTTACCCTTTGATAGCATTCAGGAAGGGTATGGTCCAGAGGAGGAGGCGTCCGTTGCATCAAGATCCCTATGGATTCCCTGAGCAGAGGAACCACACTGTGGAAAAGAGGGAGGCGAGAAATGAGTCGCCGTTCTATGAGACAAGAATTCAATGGAGCGCCAACTGCTAGGCAAACTCTGGCAACAGGAAGGGACGCCACACATAAAAACATCATTGGTTAGTGACCTAACAGCTCGACACATCGTGTTATAAGCTAGGGAGAGGAACTTCTGTTAATATCATGACAAACAAGAACTCCTTTCATTAGGGTTATTTCAGAGCATGCTCCAACATTAACTTGCCCATCTTATGGTTGGGGTGGAGTAACAGAGCTGTGCTGATGTCATTCTAACAGCTGTAGTGCGTGTGAGCCTGCAAACAACCCCGAGCAGACCAGGATAGACATCCAAACCCATTCATTCTGCCGAAGAATCACTTGGCAGAAACGGCTGACTGGTTAAAATAGTACTAAGACTATTTCTCTCCTAACCAGTCAGCCGTTTCAGCCCCATCAAAGCTAGGTCTTGGCTAGGCCAGCATCTTACAAAGTCATCAGTTCTCCTTCAAACCTTCAAGGCCTGACCACTGCTCCATCTGGGAACCATTAGAGGGTTCCTTGGTTTGGACTTTTTTCCCGGTCCCTAATCTACTCTATCACCCCCATGTTCTCCTGAACTCCTCCCTGAAACCCAAGCCTCAGTTTGGGACACGCCAAAGTGGAGAAGCTGATGGCTGTCCCATTTGGACATTCATGAAAGTAAGAGAAAATGTGGCATCAACAAGGACTCATTTCACAACATCTACAAATGGCACACACTGCTGAAAAACTGCAACAACGTGTGCCTTCAAAATATTTTGCCCCAACATTGCTTTGATAAAATTAGCAATCATGTTACTCACAAGGCTTTCATTTCACAATAGTCCTTTCTTGACCCGTGAGGTTCTACAGACGTTTACTACCCTATATCAAGAGTTGATATGCAACTAGATATCTGATATTTTTAAATCACCGTTGCCCTCATTAGTCCATGTAAATTGGACTAAATTAGTAAAGTGTCCTCTAAAAAAAAAAAAAAAACATGTAAGATTGAATCATTAAATATAAACAATTGCTATTAGTGATTAATACACAATCTTCCTGTAGTCTTTCAAATAAAATGAGGTTATAAAAGCTGCATTTATAAATAACATTTTAAAATGGTTAAAACGGTGTTAAAGCAAATATGTCGTGTCAAGTTTCTGGAGGTTTTTCTATAATTAACAAATGTTCCCATCAACATGTACTTTGACAGGGCATCGTGAAACTTCCTGCTGGGCATTCCTCTCAGTAACCGGTGCTGGGCAATAAAATGAAAACAGGAAAGTACTGGATGAGGGTACCTCAGACCTCTGACTTCATACTATTGTTCCATATCTTCCTGTTCAGTGAAACAGAGGCACTCTTACTCACCATTTGCTGGCGCTTGATCGCTAACCTGCCCCGAAAATGCTGTAATGCAGTTACAAAAGTGACTCAGCTGCCTGAAATACAATTATGTGCGAGCATCAAGGTTAAGCTGGCCAGTGACACAAACCAAATGTCACCACCTAGGTCAGGGTGACAATCAGGATCAAATATTTCTGCAAGGATGCTTGTAATCACCTATGGACTTTTTTGGAAACCAGGAAAACAGCCTGGAGAAACGCGGCACAAAGCAGTCACTCGTAAAAGCACACACACTTCTAAACCACATGGAAATTATTTGTTATCACGCCCAGACAACCTGAGTACCTAACTGGAGCACAGAAATATTTATGACACCAGACCCACCGCGAGAATGAGGTGACTGTAGCGAAGTCTGCGTCTGAAACATCATAGTGGGAATTATAGCAGGTACATTTAATTTGAGATTTATATGCAATAGGACCTAACAAACTTTTCCATTTCTATGGCAAGTAGTTATTGGGATTCCACCACAAAAAGCTTCAGATGCTTTGCTGCTAGGAACGAACTGCACTGAAGCTATGGTGGTCATAACCACAGGATTGTATAGCTATTTGGCCTTGTGCATAAAATGTATGCTTTGTTTTTACAGTTTGAGAGTCTTCAAATGTTCAAACATCTTCTGACCAGCTCTACTTACACTACTATAAATGATCACTAATACTAAAACTTTTTTACCACACAGCTGATGGTCAAAAAAGGTCCAATCTGAATGTAGAAGACAATTTGTGTAAAACGGAATGAATCTCGTGAAACATGTCTGGGTCACAACTATAACCTGATTGATACAGCCCTCAGCTGACATAAATTACTTCTATATGCAGAGCTGAATGTTAAATAAAGTGTTGCATGTATATGTGACTTGTTCCTGCACCAATACGTAAATTAGCATTCTGAAAAACTTTACAGTATCTAGTAGCCGGCACAGTGCTAAAGTGTATAATATGAAGAAATACAGTAGATCAAAGAATAACATGCAGCTTCAGAGAGCCGTTAGACACATTTGCACTGAGGATTGACAAATGAATTCATCCTCAAAGGCCCAGCTTAGCACGGCCAGAACAAATGTTAATTACTGTTAGCGTTCTTTACACGCCCATTTCTCGGGCTTTAGGCTGTGGCCCAAAGCGATTAGCGGTCTTTGGAAGACTTTGGTGGTGGGGGACTGCTGTAGGTCACAGCAGCAGGACTCCTCCACTCCCTTCAACTAATCACAGGGTACCGGAGCAGAGCTAGCTGCTGCAGCCGTACACAGATATCCCCCTAAAGCAAGCCTAGCGCACCCAGAGTGGTCTTAGCTAAACACGCCCCAGTTCACATGCAGCAGGGGGTCTTGTGCAGAGGGTACCGCGCAAATGTGTCACGCCTCAGGTGCATCTGTTGAAGGAGAAGTCTATCATCTTACTGAAAGGTCAAACATCCAAATGTGAGCAAGATGGCGGAATCAAAACAAGGCGGTCTCTTGAAATTATCAATCTCACAATGAGGGCTATATGGGGAAAATGCTATCCAAATAAAGCAGAGTCCATCTTAACGATCAAACAAAGAGCCACAGACATTCCGTGTGGCCAATTATATCGCTCTCAAGACTCGAACGATGAATGATTCTGCTATGCCAGACGTACACAGACATGAAGTTCAAATGTGTAAGAGAGTCTAGAGCTGCAGATGAACTCATGCTTTGGACACACAATAGCGGTGCTTCCCCAAACACATTAAGCCTAGTTCTGCTGAACACTTCACTTTTCTTTGGAAATGTTCACATTAGCATACTACTATTTCTGCAGTATATGCTACAGCTTGCTATTGATTATGTCATTAATGACTCACCCTCATGTCGTTCCAAACCCGAAAGAAAAAATGACGACTTTATTCAGCATTGTCTTCTCTCGTCTGGTCTGTTGTGAGTGCGACTGCTGTGACTGTTGACGTATGACGCTGCTGACGTGTTTTCTGGTGCACCCAATAACAAAGATAACACATCAGCAGCGTCGTGAACGTGAGAAGACTAGTATTGAATATGCTAGTATTCAATATGAATACAGCCAGAAATGTAGCTTAATTTTAGGTCTAAGAAAACCAATACAAGTTTAGTCATATCAAAATCATTCAGCTTCAAAAGACACAGCATCTACAGATGGACCACAGGAACGTCAAGTCTTAAGCTTCACGAGCTATTTAACAAGCTCATTTCTTTGGAATTTAATGGCTTTCCATAGTTGTGTAATACCTTTGTACATGAGCCATACCAGATCGGCCTCCAGATTGCACCTGATTGAGACCGAGACGCTGTCACGCGCAGGTGCAATATGGGAAAACATCCACAGTCTGAGCCCTACTACTCTCAATTCTCAGGACTTGCCAATCGGTCACTGCATGGAAAGCTGAAGAAGAGGGGGAAAAATGTCTTGGGTCTTGATGACACAAACCCCTCTTTTTTGAGAAACAGAAAGAAGGAAAAAATCCATCTTAAAAGATGCCTTTGTTGAAGTAACATTCACAGATCGCCACCACATTCCAGAGAGGGAGAAGGAGGGACGAGATGAATATGCTGGAAAGGCTTTGCTCAGACTCTTGCATTTTGCAAAAAGGGGCCACGAATGGTTCCTCTTCTCTCAAGCACAGTAACCACCGGCCATCTGCAATTTACACAGCCTTTACATACGTTTACCTACATCACACACAACAAATAAAGCATACTCATCACCATAAAAGCATCTGACATGGCATTTTCAAGACTACGGAGGAGGAATGAGAGGTTTGGTAGCTTTAAAATGTGATGAAATGCTATGCATTTTTCTTTCTCGACTGGAGTTGGTTGAAAAATGCCACATAAGAGTCAAATCCTGGGTTTTCTGGTTTGGCCACATGTTGAGAAAGTGCTCTGGGCTCCACCCTCGGAGCGTGTATCCTGTAATTCACCCGGCTGGCACGCCAACGGCTTCACAGGGCTCTTGGTGAAGGGCACTGTGAAGTGGCTTTTGTATGATCTGTGTTAGGTGCTGTTGAGGGATTCTGGGTGGGGTCTGAGGATTGGAGGATTGTCTTGAGTTCTCGTAATAGCATGGGCCGGGTTGGCGTACTCACCTCACTCCTATGAGAATCGAGATGAGCATGGAGCAGATGGGGTCGGCGATCATCAGGTCATATTTTTGCATTAGGATGGCAGATATGATGACCCCGACACTGCCCAACGTGTCCGCAACAATGTGGAGAAAAACTCCTGGAATGAAGAAAATTAGGGTTAGGATTTATTCAGTAAAAAAAGTCTGAAGGAGAATACTCGAAACGGTTCAAAATGTTTTTCTAAAATACAGTAAGTATAGCTATACTGTAAAATTGTACTACAATTTAAAATAATGTTTCTATTTTAATATATTTTCAAACTTAGTTTATTCCTGTGATGGTTCAGCACCATTACTCCAGTTTTTCAGCGTCACATGATCCTTCAGAAATCATTCTAATATGCTAATTTGGTCCACAAGAAAAAAATTATAATTTAAAATAACTGAATCAAATTGAAATACCAAGTATTTGTGTGTGCTTTTAGCTAAGCAACTTGCTAACATCAAACTCTATTAAAATCAATTGTGAGTTGAGGAAAAAAAGACATGCCCATAGTTTTCCAAACTGGTCACTTATGAAGTAGACTGTTATCGATGTAGGTAGTTTAGTTATACACTAAGGCTTTTGCCTACATGAAAGGCCCTGGTTTCACTTCAATAGCACTAATGAGATGTGGATACAGCATTTGCTAGCACCCATGTTCAAACATGACTATTGCGGACGGAACGAACCCGTGGTCTTGGATACATCTCTAGCGGTAACCCTCAAACTGATGATGTCATTCCACAAACAGATCATGTGAGTACATCCTCGAATGGATGGCCAACCTACAAGACTGCCCTCCCTGAACACATTTCCAGAATATATCATATGCTACTATGTTAAAACCAACATGAGTGAGTTAGTCAACATTTCCTGAACTCAGGGGTCTGCTCTGGCTGTCCTGATCAACACTGGAGAATAGCTGTGGACTGTGGTATAATGGCACTGAGACGGTCCACTTTCCTTCCCTCAAAATGAGTTGACATACTTGCGGTTACTTTTAGTTTTGCAGAAAGCACAACCGCAATAACGGAGCAAACTTCCTAATAAGTGAAGAATTCGTCCAAATGTGGTCAAAATAAATACTAGAAAAATAACAAGAATGCTGGAGCTCTGTGTGTCCTTAGAAAGAATGGCTTATAAAAGTACTAATAGCTTACTATGCTGTATAAACTAATTAAATTAAGATAAAATATACATTTTCACATTATAATACTAAAATATTACAACGATAAATATAAAAACTTTTACATTTTATTAAAAATATCTTTCTTTCATCAAAACTACTACTAATACTAATAATAATTGTTTTATTAATCTATTTTTTTTATCACTTACTTTTAAGAAAAGTAAATTAATAATGTTTTTATAAAATAATTATGATTCGTGAAAATATTTATTTTCAGCAAAATAACAACAATTAATATTCTCACTTAAAAACAATAATAAAATATTCCATTATTTTTTGTAAAATACTATTTTCATAAAATAATAAATCACCAATTTATTATTATTATAGTAATTTAATAATATCTATGATAATACATTTATTGCTAAATATTGCTATTGATAATTTAAAACATTCATAATGAGAAAAAATATTTATTTTCGCTAGTTTATTATTATTAATTTTCTTTTGTAAAATAACCTCAATAATAATAACAAAATCCTATAATAATATTCCATAGCTTTTTTTGCAAAATGATCATAATTATTATAATTATTTTAATAAATGGTAATACTAATTAAATAAAAAGACTGTAATAATAATAATAATATTACTTGTGTATAAGGTCTTCAACACAGGTATATACAAATATTTTTTAGACAAATCAGGTTTCATTTGTCATACTACAAAAGGAAAGCCAAGTGCAGTGCATTCTGGAATGCAGTAGTCTGTGCAGTGCAGAATATTTCATACTGCATGTTTTGGCAAATAGACTACATCTACAGAGTATTCTGTGTAAAAAGTAAGTATAATAAACATAGCCAAAATAGGCATGAAAATCTTCAGGACGGGAGGCTGGTAGGATCTACTTGCAATTCATCATGGGGAGCAGAGAACAGGTCCCTCGGCTGGGATGGAGGCAGCGTAACCTTTGCACTGTCACCTCCTCCCCTCCCTCTCCCTACATGGTCCTCCCCTCTGTGCCTCGTTCTTTCTCCCTTGAGCAGGCCTCCCAAAGGATCCATTCTCTCTCTGTGTGTGCCAGGGTGAAGGGGACAAACTACTTTCTCTGCTCTGCTCTTTCCCACACAAGCTCGGACAAAGGGATTTAAAGTGACAGTGTACCACGTTTGCTCCGGTGTCAGTGTTCACCTGGTCACCCCCCCCGCCCCAAGTCAAAGGTTAGAGGTTAGAATGGTCAGAGGTGTCACTTGGTTGCACAGAGAAGTACATCATCCAGTTACATCTGATCTAGACCACTGTCTACCTTCAGTTTTTTTTTTTTTTTTTTTTACTAGAGGATCTCATCCACTAAGAACTCAAAATACTGAGTACCTATAAAAGAAGAAAAAGCTGTCTAGACCTGATAAACGCAACTGTAAATATTTTCCTATCTGGTGCCTTTTTAAAAGCATGGCAAATAATGTGACAAAACGATCTCTAGCGCCATCTGGAGGAGAACAAACATACAAAAAGACCATACCTTGTAAAATCTGCTTGCTGGAGCCTTTTCCCGGTGTGTGCAAATGGTCATCTGAGGACACAGACAGATAGAAATGCATTAACAGAAACTGCACTCAAATCAGTACTGTAGTTTCAGGTCTCACCATGGCAGTGGGGATCATCGTGTGAATGCCCGTGTCCTCCGTGTGAATGCCCATGATCGTGTCCATGCTTGGACTCATGACTGTGGCCGTGGCTCCCATGACTGTGTCCATGTCCCGCACTGCCATTAAACAGAGAATGACTGTGGCCGTGACCTTAAAAATAAGAGCAACACATCTATAGAGAAACGTATGCACTTTATATCACCAAATAACTATATGAATTTAATAGCAAATACTGTGCATATATACACTCATATTTTGTTATTCTTTGTGAGGCACTTACCTTCATCACCGTGTGAATGTCCATGACCTCCATGTTGAAAAACGAATATTCCTACAAGATTGACCAGCAGCCCTGCTATAGACACCGGGAGCAAACGATCATGGTGCACATCAGGGGGTTCCAGCGCCCTCTGGTGAGAAGACCAAACACCATCGTTCAACAATAAAGATATTAGTGCATCAGTATGCCAACTGGGAAGTAAATGGACTGAAATCTTATACTACTGCACACCTCTACTCCTTCTGAGAAGATAAAGAAGGCGGTAAAGATGAGGAAAAGGCCGTTCACGAATCCTGCGAGCACTTCTGCTCTGACATACCTACAAAACAATCAAATAGACTTGCATAACAACGCAGCGAAGACATGCAGTTTCCTGTCAAAACCACTCGGGCAGAAGTCAAAGTGTCAGTTTTAGGAAACTTGTGTCATTGGTACACTACCCACAATAGCGGTTTCTAAACTGTAGTGTGCTCTCACCCATACGAGAAGGAGTCATTGGACCTCCAGCGTGAAATGACCGATGCTGCAAGGCCTGCCAGGAGAGCGGTGCAGTCAAAGAACATGTGAAAGGAATCCGAGATCAACCCTAGACTGACAATCAAACCAACACAAAAAGGGAAGTGTAAAATTATCAGGAAACCTGAGAAATACATCCCACCCCATACTGAACTCAGAGCTTTTGTTAGACATTCACTCTTTCTCTTCAAGACAAAAAGAAAACAGTCCAAAGTTCCATTCGTGCTGACAGAGATTTGGTCGTCAAGTTCGTTTCAAGTGGGTCAAATTACGCAAAATCAAACAAATACATTTAAACATTTAATAATATAATATATATATATATATATATATATATATATATATATATATATATATATAAAAATACTAAATTATATTCTTTTACTAATACATTTACATTTAATATTGATTTAAACATTGCTTATATAATGTACTGTATAAATATTTTGTGTAGACACATGCATAATGTATAAGCAATAATAATGAATAAAAAATATTAATGATTTAAATATGGGATTATGTCATTTGCATAATATTATAAAATGACAAAGTGTATTAAATTATTATAAACAGCAACAATAATTATTATAATTATAATAAAAATAACCATTGTTGTATTGTTCAATTTGCATAATATGATTATTGTTTTAAATAAAGTATTACAAACAAATAAATAAATAAAAATGCATACTATTATATTATTACTAGTGGTACTATTGTTGATTTAATAATAATAATAATGCTTCACTGTCTGCACTCCCATTCATGGGATGGTGTCATTTATTTGCATAATATTATCAGATGAAAGATAGCAGAGTAAATAAACTTATAATAAACAATATCAATAACAACAAAATATAAAAAAAATGTAAATGATTTGCATAATGCTGTAATGCTCAACTCTGCTGCATGCATGACTACGTCACTTAAAATCACATCAACTAAAACATTTAAAAAAACAACCAACAATGTTACAGCCTCAGTGAAAGTGGATGTATAATGTAAAAATGGCAAGACATTTAGTCGTTAAAGGGTTACTCCAACCCAAAATGAAAATTTTGTAGAATAGTGTACGGAGTTTGAGTTTAGCAGATGTTCTCCAAAATGGTGCTACCGTGAAACACAGAGGAAAATTGTTGAATAAACTCTTTGTATTCTTCGCATACAAAAAGTATTCTCTTCGCTTCATAACGTTACATTTGAACCGCAGATGGGCTATTCTGAAGATGTCTTTTCTGGACCATGACAGTGTAATTTACTTGCTAGTCTATGGGGCAGTCACAAGCCTCCCGGTTTTCATCCCAAATATCTTAAATCGCGTTCCGAAAACAAACAAAGCTTTTATGGGTTAGGAACAACATAAGGGGAGAGTAATCAATGACAAAATTTTAATTGTGAGGTGGAGTATCCCTTTAACATACAATGGCATACAAATGGTTACTCCTGCACATGGGTTATATATAAAACTTGACAGCTGTTTCTCAAAACCAAGTAAGAACTGCTTATCTAAAATACATTTTCAGACATCAGAGGCATGTGTGAACGTTCAAAACACACCCTGTATTAGCTGAACTTCGATCAGCACTCAATCTCACTTCAAGGACGACTACGATGACAGCTCAGGGGAAAACCAACAATCAAAACATCGCTGACAGAAGATAGGGCCCAAAACAAAAGCACTAGCACATCCCACATTTAGACCTACGTGGCATAATCTCGCGTCGGACTGTTACCTGTTACTCCATATTCCGTACAGCAGCTCCACGAACGCGAACGACAGGTTCAAACACAGGAAGAAAAACAGATTGCGAGAGGTTTTATCGGCAAGAATCGATCTGGGGAAAGACATAAAGACAAAAAGAGAGAGTGGTTTCAGACGGACTCATTTATAAAGTGGCCTGACCAGACAGACTGGCTGCAGGAAGCCACAGCTAATCAATTACACAACCGTAGTTTATTCAAATAAAAGGGTCTAGAAAAAATGACATGTTGTCCGAACAATCTCTTGATAGACATATTATGTTGCGGAATACATTTCAACACATTTTTTAAAGTAAAATGAAAGATATTTAAGGTTACGTGTCAAATGTTTACTTCGTCCTGCTAACTGGCTAACTGAAAAAATTAGCTGTAACGTTAGTGGTCTGTATCTTTATTATAACTGTTCAATTGTTTTAGCATATAATTATATCCTTTAAATTTAAATAATGTCTTAAAGAGTCTAGTTTAATTTCTAATAATTCTCGAGTGCTAACTAGAATGCTAACTGCCTTAGCCACACAGAGCTGACAGCTGTGAGTGAACTCAATGAAATATTGAGCATTTTAATGTCTTTACCTGAACCAGCCCGATATCTTGACCAACAGGTTAAATTTGGCAGGCTTGTACTCGTCGTCTTTGATGGATAACGGGAGCATTTTTCAGCCGAACGGTAGTCTCCGGTAGCCGTTGAGCTGCACTGCGGCTTCTGGTCGCGAGACAGCGAGGAGACGAGTCCTGTGCGTCGAGGCGTCGACGTCGCGTGCGTCACGTCGCTGAGCCACTGTAGGATTAAACAAAACCAACACACATCTAATCCATTCATCTGTGTTAGGAATATTCATGAGTTTTATTTCATTTAGACGCGAAATGATCATTCATTCATGATACAAATAATTTTAGGTTAAATTCATGAACGAAATATATGTGACCCTGGAGCACAAAACCAGTCTTAAGTGTCAATTTTTCGTACTGAGTTTTATACATAATCTGAAAACTGAATAAATAAGCTTTGTTCAGGACAACTATGTGAATATCTTGAATATGAGGGTAGAAAAAAATCGAAATATTGGAGAAAATCGCCTTTAAAGTTGTCTAAATTAAGTTATTTGCCAGCTATTACTAATCAAAAATTAAGTTTGAATATATTTACGTTTAGGAAATTTACAAAATATATTCATGGAACATGATCTTTAATTAACATTCTAATGATTTTTTGGCATAAAAGAAAAATCAGTAATTTTGACCCATACAAAGTATTTTTGGATTCTGCTACAAATATACCCCAGCGACTTAAGACTGGGTTTATTCTTATTTATGCAATTTTCATATACAGTTGCAAAATAATGTCTTTATTTGTTTGTTTGACTTTTTTCATTTATACAACAATTTTAACTATTTCGGAAAAAACAGCTAATTTTGTTGATGTTGTTTCTTTTTGTAGTAATGCCATATATGTCAAAATGAATTACCATTTAAAATAAAATAAATAAACATTTTATATATTTTATAATAATAAAAACATCGCTGTAGACATTCATAAATTATTGTTTATTGTTTTTTCATTTTTTTTATTTCAATATGTTAACAATATTTTTATATAAGGATAATCAATGGTTACAGAATTCATAAACTATTATTTTATTACTCAATACACATTTCTAATATTTTTGTATTTATGTTTATTAGATTATTAATATCCTTCTAACAATATAAAAATATTTTCACTCTAACAATATAAATTTTTTTCATTGCATGGATGCAAAGATGTGTAATGTAATATCTTCATTTATTTGTTTAAATAAAACCATCCATTCATTTTTAATTTTCTGAAATAGCCATAATTATAATTTCTTTGTCATATTCTAAAAGTCAGTTGACTGTTTCTGGAATATGTTATATAGTCATTTGGTGTTCAAAACAGACAAATCTAATCCCTTTTTCTTTTCTTTTCTTTCTTCTTTCTTTTTACAGCAGAACACCAGCAGATGTCACTCTTCTCTCATGAAAGGCCATTCCAGTTATTACACACAATTTTAGACGTGTGTGTAACCTTGTAACGTTGTAGAAAGATTTATAGCACATGTTTGGTCTGGCTAGACTCTAGATTATTATTATCTAGAAATGTAAAGTGAATAGTAATAGTAATGATATACGTTACTGTAAAAAAAAAAAGTAAGCTATATAATCTCAACGTCAAGTTAAACTTAACTTAACTCAACTAAGTCTTTTAGATGGTCTCTAAACTGTAAACTAAATAATAAAGAAAAAATCTATACATCTTTATAGATTATACATATAACTAACAAATTAATTGAACGAGTTGCTAAAAAAATAAAATAAGCATTCATTAATAAAGTATTCAAGCAGAATAAAGGACCTAAGTACAATAAATAGCTAGTAAACACAAGTTTTAACACCCAAAGAAACTATGTGCTAAGAAATGCTAAAGAAATGCTAAACTGTACAAGACTTGCATTTCAAATACTTCAAAACAACACTTCAATGCTCCCTCAATACTAGAGAAAAAAAGTGTTCCCATGGTAACTGCTTCAGCAGACAGGAATGGGAACTCAAGCACAGCCTGTGTAACACGATCGCCAGATGCTCACAATATGCTTTCCCTGATACAGAAATGTGAAATGACACTTCTGTTATATAACGCTGACCATAAGCAAATCTGAAAAATGCTTGTTTCTTGTAAAGGGCATCCACTGATTCTAGTACAGCTGAAATGCAAGCTCACCAAAGCAGTTTTTGATCAACATTTTGCATGCACGCTGATGCATATTAAAATTGATACGAACAATTGCATCCTTATGTTGGATCGCCGTTTCACACTCATGAGCATCTTAAAGGGCATGGGAGAGGCTTCAAAGTAAGAGTGTATTCTCAAAGTGTCAGGAACACAACTGGACACAGATGCAGGTTACAGTGCGAGACCAATTTATTCAAAAAGTCAAAAAGAAAAACTCCCTCCAATGAACAGAAACAGGCTGGGAAATGAGGAAAAAGGTCCAACAGAAAAATAAGAGACTTCAATGTCCTTGCATAAACACCCGGCAGGGGGCGCCCAACGGTGCGGCCGCGTAGAGAGCGGAGAGGGGAGGAAGCCACGAGAGAGCCAGTGATGAAGCAAAAAAAAAACTGGCGGTGCCTGGTCTAGGAAATGAGGGAGGGGAAAAATAGAAAAACAAAACAAAACCAGTAGCAGCAAACAATGGCACGACAGAACAAGGCTTGACAGGATCAGACGGAATGGCTACACAGGCTATTGACGAACAACGATCTGGCACAGATAGGCGCGACAGGCGGGAGTAAATAGAGCAAGAGATGAACAGACATTGAATTCATGTGAGCGGAGTCAAACAATTAGAAGCGGAAACTGTAGTGATGAGGGGGAGGGAGGAACGCCACAGATAGGTGCAAGACGAATGATCAAAACCAAAACAAAACACAATGGTGCAAACACAAAATGCAGACATATACAGAAACACACACACACCAAAGAACGGGGTGATCAGACAGCGGAAATGACAGTGCCCCCCCTCCGACGAACAACGACGAACACCTCATCGCCGGTAGAAGTCTTCGACCAGTGTCCGATCCAAGATGTCCCGGGCCGGAACCCAGCTCCTCTCCTCTGGGCCATATCCCAGACCACACACATAGCGGGGAGCAGGAGTCCGGTGACGGTCGGCCACTGCTTTATCCACCTATTTGCCTGGGCCAAGGCTGCCTTAGCCCTCTTCCAGTTGCGTCTACACCGTTGGACAAAGGCCAAAGCAGACGGGACCGCAGTTTCGGGTTCCTGTGTGGGAAACAAGGGAGGTTGATAACTGACAGGACACTGGAATGGGGACATACCTGTGGCAGAAGCCGGAAGGGAGTTATGGGCGTATGCCACCAGGAGCTGGGATTGTGGGATGCCAGGC
Source organism: Carassius auratus (assembly GCF_003368295.1). Taxonomy (NCBI): domain Eukaryota; kingdom Metazoa; phylum Chordata; class Actinopteri; order Cypriniformes; family Cyprinidae; genus Carassius; species Carassius auratus. The sequence goes on from NC_039289.1 coordinate 4,486,440, forward strand.
AGCAAAGAGTACATTCCAAATCCTGTTTTGTCCGCTCGGACTGCCCGTTGGTCTGGGGATGGAATCCTGAAGACAGACTCATAGAGGCCCCGATCTGCCGACAGAATTCCCTCCAAAACCGAGAGACAAACTGGGGACCCCTATCAGAGACCACGTTGACCGGAAGACCATGAATCCGGAATACATGATCAACCATCACCTGAGCAGTCTCTTTGGCTGAGGGGAGCTTGGGAAGGGGAATGAAATGGGCTTAGAAAAACAGTCCACCACCGTAAGAATGACGGTGTTACCCTAAGATTCCGGGAGGCCAGTGACAAAATCAAGGGCCAATTGTGATCAGGGGTGAGAAGGGATGGGCAACGGGTGGAGCAGACCAAAGGGAGGCGCATTGGAAGTCTTGCTCTGAGCGCACACCGAGCAGGAAGCCACGAACTGCCTGACATCCTTGGCCATGGATGGCCACCAGAATCGATGACGGATGGCAGCCAGTGACCTCCGGACTCCTGGATGACAGACCAGCCTGGACAAGTGACCCCACTGGATGACTTCAGAGCGCAACTTGGTGGGAACAAACAGATTACCCGCTGGACCCCCCTTCGGCACAGGCCCCTTAAGTAGGGCCTCCTCTACTCGTCTCTCGATGTCCCAAGAGAGGGATGCCACCACGACCCCTTTGGGCAAGATGACCGCCAACAACTCCCAATTACCTATGTTGTTATTCCATTCTGGGGGACTCAGGCAGTGGGAGAAGAAGGCACAGGGATGCACCTTTCCATCCTCATGCGACCGCAGAGATAGGACCGCGCCCACACCGACATCGGAGGCATCCACCTCAACAATGAATTGATGTTCAGGGTCTGGAATAGACAAGACAGGAGCAGAGATAAAATGGGACTTTAATTTATCAAAGGCCTCCTGTGCCACAGTATTCCACTTGAATGCTACCTTGGGAGAGGTGAGTGTCATTAAAGGTGCAGCAATCTGACCAAAGTTCTGGATGAACCGCAATAGAAGTTGGCAAACCCCAGGAACCACTGCAGAGCTTTACGAGAGCCAGGAGCTGGCCACTCAGCAATGGCCTTTACCTTACAGGGATCCGCATTGATCTCCCCCGCAGAAACAACGAACCCCAGGAACAGAACCGACTGGGCATGGAAGACGCACTTCTCCGCCTTAACATAGAGCTGGTTCTCCAGCAGCCATTGGAACACCTGGCGAACATGCTGAGTGTGTACCTGCAGAGATGGGGAAAATATCAAGATATCATTAAGATACACAAAGACAAAGCGATTCACCATGTCTCTCAACACGTTGTTAACCAGGGCCTGGAAGATAGCTGGGGCATTGGTCAGACCAAATGGTAGGACACGGTACTCAAAGTGTCCCGTGGGTGTGTTGAAAGCTGTCTTCCACTCATCCCCCTCACGTATGCGAATTAGGTGATAGGCATTCCGAAGGTCTAGCTTGGTGAAGACCTTGGCTCCCTGCAATAGCTCAAAGGCAGATGACATAAGAGGCAAGGGGTACCTGTTTTTAATAGTGATGTCATTCAGGCCTCTATAATCTATACAAGGACGCAAGGAGCAGTCCTTTTTCTTGACAAAGAAGAACCCAGCACCTGCAGGAGATGAAGAGGGTCGGATGAGACCGCCTTTGAGGGATACGTTATATATTTGTCCATGGCCTCTCTTTCAGGACCTGAAAGGGAAAAAAGTGACCCTTGGGCAGAGAAGTGCCTGGGAGGAGCTCAATAACACAATCACCTCCAAGACAAGACAAGGTTGGTGGACCAATCCACATGAGGGGCATGTTGCACCAACCACAGGTGCCCCAGAACTATGGGAGCACTTGGGGATTCAAGAAGGTATAGCGTGGTCACCTCACAGAGATTGCCAGAGACTAAAAGATTGACAGGAGGAGTTGCATAGGAGACAGTGGTGATCAAAGGGCCATTCAATGAACGGGCAGGAATAGGTTCAGGAAGAGGAATGGCAGGAATTCCCCAACGGGTGGCTGGAGAGAGGTCCATAAAGTTGCCCTCAGCTCCGGAGTCAACCAGTGCTGTACAGGAGTTAAGGACATCACCAAACTGAATTGAGACAGGAAGGAGAGTGCGAGAGGAGGGGGGATGCAATAAAGGGGTAGCGCTCACCAGGATCCCCCTCTTTACTGGTGAGCCTTGACTTTTAGCGGATAGACTGCTGCGAAGTGACCTGATTTGCCGCAATACAGACATAGCCCTAGGGCGAGGCATTGCTGCTTCTGTTGAGGAGTGAGCATAGGCTGCATAGGCTCAGGCTCAGTGGTTTCTGTGGGGGAAACAGATGACGACTCCTCAGTCCTCCAGGGTGCACAAACTGCCAGGCGCTGATGAAGGCGGCGATGGCGACCCTTGATCCGCAACGCCATGTTAACAAGATCGTCAAAGTCACGTGGCATGTCCTGAGTGGCCAGCTCATCCTGGATGTCATCCTCTAGCCCAGCACAGAACATAGCTCGACAGGCCTCCTCATTCCAATCGCAGGTAGCTGCCAGAGTCTTGAAATGAATCGCATAGTCCTTCACTGAGCGACCCGCCTGACGGAGCCGTGCTAGCTGGTCAGCTGCTTCCTGACCTCTGGCAGAGCAGTCAAATAGCCTCTCCATCTCCTGGCGGAAATCTTTAAAAGAAGCACAACAGGGTGCTTTAGTCTCCCAGATGGAGGTTCCCCAGTCTCTAGCCTTGCCGGTTAGAAGAGTCAATACAAAAGCCACTTTGGACATCTCAAGTGCATATGTGCGTGGATGCAAGGCAAACCCCACAGAACACTGGGACAAGAAGGCCCGGCAGGAATTGAGGTCCCCATCATAGGGTGGTGGGTTATTGCATTGGGGCTCAGGCTCATGGCGAGGAATATGGTGAACTGCACCACCCTGAGCAGCCTCTCGTTTCAGCTCTTGGATGCGGTTAGTCAGCTCAGCCACTTGGTTGGCTAGAAATTTCACCTCCCTTGTGGTTTTCATCAGTCTAGCTTTGTGCTGGCCCAAAAGAACACCCTGCTGGGTGACTGAGGTTCTGACAGAATCTGCACCTGCTGTGTCCATCTTGGCCAGATCGTTCTGTCAGGAACACAACTGGACACAGATGCAGGTTACAGTTCGAGACCAATTTATTCAAAAAGTAAAAAAGAAAAACTCCCTCCAACGAACAGAAACAGGCCGGGAAATGAGGAAAAAGGTCCAACAGAAAACGGCGCGGCCGCGTAGAGAGCAGAGAGGAGAGGAAGCCACGAGAGAGCCAGTGACGGAGCAAACTCTTCTGAAGAACGCCGGTGTCCGGTCTAGGAAATGAGGGAGTGGAAAAATAGAAAAACAAAACAAAACCAGTAGCAGCAAACAATGGCACGACTTGGCTTGACAGGATCAGACAGAATGGCTACACAGGGACTATTGACGAACAGTGATCTGGCACCGATAGGCGCGACAGACGAGAATAAATAGAGCAAGAGATAAACAGACATTGAATTCAGGTGAGTGGAGTCATAACAATTAGAAGCGGAAACTGTAGTGATGAGGGTGAGGGAGGAACCCCACAGATACGTCCAAGACGAATAATCAAAACCAAAACAAAACACCATTGCACACGAAATGCAGACATATACAGAAACACACATCTCAGGCTTTTGTTAGTCTTGAAATATCAGCAAACTTGAGGCGCTTTCTAATAATAACCTCCCCAGGCTACATCTGCGAGATATCAGTTAAAGATCGCTTAAAGCTTCTGCTGTGTACAAACATCTGATAGACGTCTTTAAGATTTCAGTTTAACATACATTCTAAATCATAAACATTTTCTAAACGTCTATTTGACATTTGATAGGAAATCAAATTGACCAAATTGATCGATCCTATTGACCGATTGCAGATGAACACACACATTAAAAAAATAAGTCTTGAAGACGTCCAATGGACGTCTCCGTGATGTATGAATGCTATCAGTGTCTTAGAAGCGCTGCGAGAAAGTCAAAGACAGTTTTCTGTGTAACCTAAGGTTAATGTAAGGACTACTTGTGCAACATCTCCTTAATGGACATTTATGTGTATCATTCCTCCTGCGAGACATGGTGGGCGTTTTTCTGGTTTTGAATTCAACAAGTTTTCCTTCAAAAGGGAAATGCATGTGTGATATGATTTCCTAAAACTGTAATGAATGTCTTCTCACAGTTAAAGGGCCATTCACAAAAAATGATAGGCATAGTGTTCGGGGGATTATGTTCTGATTATTATAAGCATGTGCTTCACATGCATTTGTGGTCTTGCAGACTTACAATTCCACTTACAAGTCCACGAGACGTAGACTTTATGGTCATTTTAGCAGAAGGGTGCTCGTGAGCGCCCCCTAGCACCGCTATGCACCCTCGATGTGCACTTCTGTCGAGCCCACTGAGGCCCTGTCCAAAATCAACACCCTAAACCCTTGTGGCGTTCCTCTGAGTCCACACTTTCATGATGTAGTGTGCAGCAGAAGTGTGCATCGGGAGCACGTAACAGAAGAGTGGGGAACATTTAACTGTTCATGAGGTAGATTGCCTGGGGGAAGAAACTGTTTGGTATTTGTGGCTCTGAGGCGCCAGCAAGATGGCAAAAGTTCAAGGATGGGGTAACTTGGATGTGAGGGATCCAGAATGATTTTCTGAGCCCTTTTCCTCACTCTGGATGTATACAGTTCTTGAAGGGTGAGCAGGAGAGCACCAATAATCCTTTCGGCAGTCCAAACAGTTCTCTGTAGTCTTCTGATGACTGATTTTGTTGCTGAACCAAACCAGACAGTTATAGAAGTACACAGTACAGACTCAATGACGGCTGAGTAGAACTGTTTCAGCAGCTCCTGTGGCAGGTTAAACTTCCTCAGCTGGCAAAGGAAGTACAGCTTGTTGGGCATTTTTCACAATGGAGTCAATGTGATTGTCCCACTTCAGGTCCTGAGAGATGGTGGTTCCCAGGAACCTGAATGACTCCACTGCAGTCACAGTGCTGTTCATGATGGTGAGTAGGGAAAGTGCGGGGGGGTTTCTCCTAAAGTCCACGATCATCTCCACAGTTTTGAGTGTGTTCAGCTCCAGGTTGTTAAAACTGCACCAGACAGCCAGCTGCTCAACCTCTTGTCTGTAAGCAGGCTCATCACCGTCCTGGAGGAGGCCGATGACTGTAGTGTCGTCTGTAAACTTCAGGAGCTTGACAGAGGGGTCTTTAGAGGTGCAGTCGTTTGTGTACAGGGAGAAAAGCAGAGGGGAGAGAACACATCCCTGGATTTGTTCAAACTTTCTCAGGATCTTGGCTGGAATGCAAAACTGTTGTCCAATTTATCATTGAAAAACACTGAAATATATTTTTCCTTCCCATCTCATATTTTATCCATCACCATTTCCCTTTATGTTTATTTTTATTAAAACTTCATGGTTATAATAAGCACTTGGTGTGAACGGCCCTTTAGAAGTGTCCATAAAGCCAAAACATGCATGAGGACTTTCCAGTCCAACCATGGGCTCGTGATCTCATCATAAGACCGCTTATTTCCATAAGAAAATGAATGCAAGCTAAGAACACAAACGTCAGACAAAATCTGTATGTTGCAAATGTATAAAAGGATTGGAGATGGTTTTTCACAGTGTTCGTAGTTTGGACCGGACAGTCTCTGTATATTCAGCATGAGATATTAGATGTGAGAGGCCTCTATTTGGCTCCATTAACTGTGAATTAAACAAGAGGAAGGTACACATGTTTGTTCTGGTTGGGTTGTATCTAAGAAAAATAGAGAAAAAGAGAATCAGTGGGGCTAAAACTTAGTGGGAAATGTTTTTGAATAGCATTCCCATCTTAAGGGGACAGTACAAGTGAACATCCCTTTTGCATTTGCAGCAACATTGAAACATTTTAACTGTTATTTAAAAAGTATATAAACCTTAGGTTGCTAGGCTGTCTTAATGGCTTTTAGTATGTTTCTATGTGGTCTCTAAGGTAAGGTGGTTGCTCGGGTGTTCTGGGAGCTTGCTTACAAGTTCAAAAGCGACAACTATGACATTGAGGTCCCTATATGCCCTGGTTTATGGTCCGCTATAGGTGAAGAAAAAGTGAATGATTTGAGATATTCATGTGTGTAGCAAAAACAGTGCTGCCACTAACCTTAAACATAAGCAGTATAATCAATAATGATGATCGATCTCAGTGCAGTTTTCTAAATGTTCTGGTTCAAATGAATAAGCAGGGTAAAAAACTGTATTTTAAGACCACTTTTTAAGTCTTTTTCTGACAGGCAGCTCTTGAGGTGATAGTGTCACAGTGGCTGAACAACTAAAGCACAGTTTGTACTGTAGTTAGCAAAGCTTGTGCTGAGGTCAGCAACTCGAGCTTCACGCCAAGTATGTCTTCATTATCGCTGTCTTCAAGATGTACCCCATATACATAGGAAGGTCACACAGCCGTATTGTGAATCAATCTGTGTTCCGGAATAGCCTGCTGATAGAGTATGCAAACCTCTACTTCCTCTGGAACAACATGGCGTTTATGCCATGTTTTGACTCATTATGCAACATATCCTTACACATTTTAAGAAAAGCCAGTGCCAATGAAAAGATTTACACTTGATGTTTTCATTGTGTTGAGGTGAAAAACACACACACACACACGTTTCACAAGAATGGAGCCAGGGCTCAGAGAGGGCAGTGGATATTCAAGGTCATTTTAAAAATAGACCACTCTCGTAAATATGTAAGCATGCATGCTTATCACGACTGATGAGTGTGTGAGTATTACAAAAAATTATCTATTGCAGGGTTTGTATTATTGAAGCAAGGCAAGAATCACTATTACTGCTGCTTATCCTTGAAATTATTAATAATAATAATAAAAAAAAATCATAACGGCAAAAACATTTAATTTGACGTTTCGCAGTTTGAGCTCCACTGTTTCGCAGGCTTTGTGATTTTGCGCGGCAAGGAGCGTTTTTATCGGTTACATTTATGTCCGACAAGCCACACATATTCTCTTGCAGGGAAAATACACCATGGAGCAAAGAGGAAGACACACCAAAGCGGGTTACTTTTGGTATGAAATAGTCTTAACTTTAAATGTTGTCATTTTGTTTTAAGACATTCAAATGATAAATAGCGTTTTGTGGCTCTTTAAAGTGTCGTGACAGATCGCTGTAGTGCCTCAGTGCATGAACCGATCATCTCTTCATCTTTAGCTACTAGTTAGCATGAAATAAACATGAATGAACATCAGAAGATATTTTGTTTCAACCGCGGAAAGACGTTATGAAATACCATTGTTTAGCAGATATTTAATATTTAATTTTTAATCGATAATATTTTAATTCCTTTTTTGTTTTAAAAAGGCATTTTATTCCATTAATTTACAATTTTTCTATGCATAGCATCTGCGAATATAAGTGTTTTGCATGTGTTTTGCATGTGCAACAAGAGCATTTTTTATAGTATTTCTTATGTGTATTCACGCTTATGTCCAAATGTCAATCATGCTGATATTCCAACCCAGTCTCACTGCAATTCATAAATTTTTCACGAGGTGGCTTATTTGTACTAATTCATATGACCACACTCGTACAATTTCATACGATTTTTGCCAAATCGTGCATATTTTACGAGTTGCACAATTCGTATTAATTTGTACAAATTACCTACACCTAACCCCGCCCCTAAACCTAACCGTCACTGGGGTTTAGACAAATCATATAAAATCGTACGAGTGAGGTCATACAAATTCGTATGAATAAGCCACCTCGTAAAATACGTACGAATTGGTCGCGAGATAGCGTTGGATATTCAGACTGACAGCAGCATCTTTTTTGTTGCCATGTTTACATGACATAGTCCAAGCTTTGATAAACAAAACTATTTTTTTCTGCATCAGGAGCGGATGTTGTCCTACAAAAGAGTACATGGTGCTTTATTGCATAGCACTCAGTGATATCTGAAGATCAAAAACAATATTTGGGGAGTCAGCATAAAACAGTCTGTTAGTGATGGAAAAAAATATTAATCTGGCCTGCCCTGATAAACTTGCCAGCCAAATGAAACATTCCTCGTTATTGACTGCTTTTCTTGGAAGAGATCATCTCCCATTTAATTCACAGATGGACCTGTGAGGCAGCTGTGTGCAGTTTTAGTGCCACTTGTGTGTATCTGTAATGTACCAGCATTGAAAGAAATGCAAATACATATAAGGGAAACAATAAAAACACAAAAGAGATCCTTAAGATCCCTGGGGACGTTGTAAAAAAATGCTGATCTGTTATATGGGCAAAGGATGCGCCGCAAGAACGCAGAGACCCTGGGTCAAACGCCATCTGCTGAACCAGGGGGTTCATCTCCATAAATATTCTGTTTTTCTTTAAATGCAATCAAAAAAACAAGCTGGAGTGGAAGCGTTTAGAGACGCTTTGCTCTAGAGATGTTCCGTGTCCACACAGAACCAGGAAATACCAATGTCTTTTCGTGATTAAAAAAGACAGGACTCTGCACAAATGTTTGTAGCTGTTCTTTTTTCACATGAGGGTTACATAACCAAGGGCTTTTTTGGGCCCTCAGGTTAGAACGTGTCACAGTCTTGCACAAACTCTTCATAAGAAAGCTTTTAAAATATTGGTGGTTTCACGGGCTGTATAAACTATCGATCTTTCGCGTCATTGGAGGAGTTTTGTGCAAAATGTCACCACAGTGGTACATTCCCCTCGTCTAAGCAAACAGAGTACAGTAAAAAAAAAAACATACTGTTACTGTCAGGGACCACCAAAAATCAAATTGTATAACGAAAGTGCCCACTTTCTATTATAATAGACCTTACTAAGGTTGCGCCATACTTAATTTTTGACCTGATAACTGCGAGGAATAGAAGTACAGTGCATTCAACAGATTGTACTTTAACAATATACTAGGAAATGTCTTTCAAAATCTTCAGTTGACAAAACCTCCATTAAACGGTTCTGAAAGTTGTAAAATTATGTGACTAGGATTTTCCGTCCGCGTTAAAACCAACATAGCATCTTAACTGTACTATTTTGCTGGATTTTTAAAAAAATTTTCAACAAACCTCATTTTGAGGTATTATTTATGTCTGTATATAGTACAGAAATGCAGACCAGTGTTAGGTTTGTTCATCTTTATTTCACTAATTAAGAAAGAAACACATGAATCCTCAAATAGTAATCCACAGATCCAAAAAAATAAAAAATAAACGTGAAAACCTTCCATATGAAAATTAACCATGGTTTTACTACAAATACCGCACATAACATAAATAGCACATAACCACAAATTAACCATAGTTTAACCATAGTATTTGTAGTAAAACTGTAGTTCTAAAAATCCACCAAAAATGTTCATAAGTATGGTTAATGTTCATAAAGGGGTAAATATTAGCTAGTCTCAGCCTCAGAGGTCAAGCCAACTGATGCATACGGCACACAAAAGTGAAAACACTTCAGGAGTTTTGAAGTCGTCGTCGGATTGGTTGAATTATACATGACTTCCAAGAGACGTGTGTGTCGCGTTCTTTAATGTTAATGTTCTGTCTGAAACAAAGATGCAGTGCCGCCAAACCTGATGATGATGAAATAAACGAACTGTGATTGGTTGTTTGACATGTCGGTCTGTTTTACTCTTGGCCAATGAAAGCTGCCATAGATTCCAGACCTTCAGCCGCCAGTCTGCAGGTCTGACTACGCGAGACTAAATATTACCAAATGTGACAAGAAAAAAAGAAGTTTAAAATCTAAGTCTTAAGATATAATAACATTATAGATTATAGATAATAATAGCTCATTATTAAAATCTATTTAAGAACTTGTCTGAACCATTTATAATCTGCAATTCTGTAATTTATCAACTAAAATCAGTTTTGTAGTCAACAGCATTCATTTCGTCTGGAGTCCTGATCAAATCTAAACTAGATTAAGATGAATCACTGTTGAAGGGTTCCTTCAAAACGTGAGTCGCCTCAAAGAATCAGATGTCAGCAAACAGACTCTGAGAACAAGAATGAGATGTTCTTGACCATCGTTTAATTACTCTGCACTTAGAAGCCTAACAATAACACACAATTTCCATATAATCACTTCAAGTACAATACACACAAGGACGTGGTAAGTGTTTGACTGGAGAACACACTTATAGTTCAGTTTGTCATTCATCACTATTATTTCTCGTATTTAGTCGAACACCAGCCTCTTTAGAAACATTTGTGAGGTATAGTGTTAAAATAAAGACACAATAATGATAAAATACTGCAATTGTTCTTAAGCGAGAACAATACTTGCTGCTGGTTCTTTGAATAGATTGTATTAAATTTAATATGAAGAGGTTAAAAAAAGAAATGGGTGAGTGGCCCGCAATCTTTCAAAGAGAACACGGTTCCATTTGCACCTTTGCTTCTCCTCTTTTTCCCCGTGGAACATGAAAACAAAACCCATCCTCCTTTACCATTGCATCTGGATGGTCACCATGGCAACAGCCTTTTATAGCAACACTTGACAAAAAAAAAAAAAAAAATCAATATAAGACACTAAAAAAGGAGCGAGGAGCTCGATTTTTAATCATTTGGTCTTTATTTGCAGGACAAAATAAACAGTAACCAGAAACAGATGTTTTCCAGAGCGTCTGATTGGTGTTGACAGGTTGGAGGCACATATGTGGAGTGGTTTATTTTTGGAAGGTGTGCTTGTTCCTGACTTGTTGGAAATTCGGAAAATGGCTTGCACACAGGCAGTGAACAATAAGCTTATCCAAATCATCCCACCTTTATTGTGCTGAACGGACAGGAAAACATTGCAGAAAAACCGAAAAGCAAAAGTGAAATGTTAAAGTGAAAGTGAAGCTATGACAGACGCTGTGGATTTCCTGCGAATCAAATTTTCCACGGATTTTCCCAGAAAAAAAACTTTCCCAGGTCAATTGACAGAAACCTGATACTTTAATAAATATGAAAACGAAAGATTTCACCCAATACAAATACAAACTTTTTAGGACACAATAGGCTACATGAGTCTTATGAAACTGTACCAAAAAGTTCAATTAAAACATGTTGGCTAGGTTATTTTCTCTTAAATGCTAAAATGTTTACATGTATGTTTCACAATTTGCATTTCAACTTATACTTCCACACTTGAAAACTTCTTGAAGTGCAGACCAGGTGGTCTCTTAAAAGAGTTGACACTTCCCAACACAAGCAACACAAAGGAACCGCACTGGTTTGATTTGCTTTCTCTGGGGATGCGCGCCAAATCACGGTCACATTGATTGTCTCTTGCTGTGGAGAATGCAGGTTCCCATCCAGCTGGGGTTATGGTCACCTGATGTTCAAGGTGATGAATCCAGGCACCTGCAGTTCTTGCTTTAGGGAGGCCCTTGGCCCCGACAAGACACTTCATCCCAGTGTAGCTGCCTCCAGAACAGCCAATGGAATGTAAACACAGCCTACACGGTACCTGGATTACATTTGGCAAGGTCGTAAGATCCCTTCTTTCTAGCTCTCCACATGTACACCACAACACCGAGCAGCGCAGCAGCAACTCCCAGGCTAATCGCAGGCATAAAAAAATCATTCCAGCCAAATGGAGGGTTGACTCTTTTCTCTGTAACGAAACGTCAAAGGCAAATTTAAAATATGTTGGATAATGTTTGTAAATAAACATGATGTGCTTGTCCTTCAAATGTTACTTCACATACAGTAAATGTACATTAAGTGTCAAATGTGCTCTGATCGGTCTGAATCGATTTATTCGATTTGAACAAGTTTGTCCGATCGTGTCACGTCTGATTTGGACATGGTGTTTATTCACAAACTGAATGTTTTACGTAGTCAGTGTATTCGGAAATACAAGAATTTGATTTTGGACCTGATTTTAGTTTTACTCACCTATCACATTGATATTAAAAGTCTCTGTCTCGTAGCCCAGATAGTTGGTGACGTTGATCTGATATAAGCCTGTGTCGTTGGGTTTGAGGTTGATCAGTAGGAATACACCATCAAGAGAGTAGACATGTTTCTCACTATCCAGCTTACTGAGGACCACCGCAGGTGGAGGGAAGCTCACGGAGCGACAACAGATGGTGATATTCTGCCCCTCCTGAACATCCGTGGATGGAAAGATCTCCACTGTCATATTCCTGGGTGGTGCTGGGTTAAGAGAGGCATAATAATTGTCAGTTGACTAGACAAGATCCACTTAATAAGAGCAAAGACTCTGTACGGTAGAAGCCAAATATATGCATTTCGATGAAAAGGAGGGCAAGGCAAAATGGAGAGCAAGGCACTCCATTATTATTTTTTTTATTTCAAATAACTGTGGATATTTCCAACACTACAACATGTTGATACTTTGACTGGATGTATTTAGTAACTTACCTTTTACTTTAATCTCCACACTATCATTGCGGCTTCCATACATGTTAGAAGTTTCACAAATATAGATGCCAGAGTCATCCAGCTCAAGCGAAGGAATGGTAAACAATGTTTCAAGCCTATCACTGGCCATTAATTCTGTTTGTATGCCGTCCACCACCCTGTTCAGCACCGTACGCCCCACTGGAAAGCTGTCGGAAAGGCAAGAAATGGTCACGGATTCTCCTTCCTTCAATTCCGTCAGTGGGCTCACAGTGATTCTGGGCACTCTCGGGGGATCTGTAAAAGGAGCACAATGTTAACAAAAACCAAGACAAAATCGCTTTTGAAAAGAACAAATAAACAACCAACCCTGACTTATCACGACTTATTATGATTTATTTCCTGCATCGAAACAGTATCAAAGAGAGCTATTTTAAAACTTAAAAGAGATTTTAAGAGACTGACTAATTACTGTTTACAGAGTCTTGTTAAATGTTGGTGTTTGAACATCCCAACTGGCCAAACAGGGCAATTTTGGCCCAATGAGTTTTACGAATCAGTCTTGCAATTGCATCTAGATAATTATTTCACCGATGTCGAAAACTTGAGTATACATTCTCCATTCATGAACCAGTGAACTACTTAGTTTAATGCAACAGGGCCATTCCCCCATTCAAACTATTTTTTACGTAAACTCAAGACTGGATTGTAAACCTTTTGAGATACTTACAAAACACCTTGACTTCTGTCTGTTTGGACTTCTTGATTGAGCCACATGTGACCTCACAAAGGTAAGTTCCCTCGTCTTCCAACTCTACTAGATCGAAAACCAGCTGGGACTGTAAGTCATCCGTCTCAAGTCGCCTGAGGATCGGCGTATTTGAAAGATTCTTCCAGGAGAACTTGGGTTGAGGGCAACCGAAAGCCTGACATGAGAGGACCAGCCTGGAGCCTCTCTCCAACACGACCTTGTCCGGTTGTAACACCACTTCTAGCAAATGAGCTTTGAGAAGTAAAAAGAAAAACATTTACTTGGTGCCTCCAACTGAATTAGCAGTTCATTGAACTTCTGGCTTATATTATATAATATCAGCGATACTCAGAGTATCTTTAGGAGATAACAGACTACAACTGATTGCGCTTTTCTATTAAACACACCATTACAACCCACACTGTAACTGCGCTCAACAGACCAATCTTTGTACCAACAATATCCACTATTCCCAGACGTTCAAGGTCTTACCTTCAACAGTTAGATTGAGAGTAGTCTCCTGACTGCCATAATCATTGAAAGCCTCACACACAAACTCTCCAGAGTCGGTCAGATTGACAGAGAGGAGGGCTAATGATGTTTCAGCCTCTTTACTAGACGCTAGCTCTATTTTTGCACCATTCACCCTCCTGCTGAGCACCACGTGTGTCACTGGGACTACGCTGGACTTGCAGGAAATATTCACAGATTCTCCTTCCTTCAGAATGGATGGTGGACTTGCTTCAATCAGGGTATTCATAGGAGGTGCTGCCAAAAAAATAAAAAAAACAAATTAATTGGGAACAAAGCAATGTTTCGAAATTTGGCATTTTTTAAGTTTTGTGGCAGTTTTGCATTTATTTATTCTCCCAGAAAGTGGGAGAGATTTAGAGTGCTACCAACAAGGCTATTATCTCTGACCAAGATATTTAAAGAATTAAATGAACCACTAACCTTGAACGACTACTGAAACGTTGGCCCTTTGGCTTCCGAAGTCATTTCTAACGTCACACTGGTAAGTAGCAGCATCTGATAAGGACACGTTATGTACGAGGAGATCTCGATGTTTTCCCATTTCCACAGACTGGCCATCTGGTTTGAGAGCGGTCCATGTAAACGCAGGCTTTGGCTTGCCCTCGGCCTCACAGGTCAAATTTAAACTGGATCCCAGCGGGACGGCGGTCGCTCCAGATATTTTAACATTGTGCGGTGCAGCTGTGAAAGCAATGGGAAAATGAACAATCATTGGTCGTCATCTTCAGAGAGGAAGTATGATTCCCACATCCATTTAATTAAAACATAGTTTATGTGAATATATGTAAGTGTAGCTTACAGAAAACTGTCATGTGTACAGACGTCTCCTTGGTCTTCTCATCAAGTGGTATACCATCAACATTAAGTGATGCTCTGCATGTTATTGCCTTCCCATCATCCTCACTTGAAGGTGTGAATATGTAATTACTCTCAGGTTCTCCCTCATTAGTCTGAAGAACTTCACCTTCATAGAGCCACTGCACTGTGAGTAACTCCGAAGGGTGTACAGAAGACACTTCACAGCGCAGGACATTTTTCTCACCCAGTTTCAAGCTGTCATGTCCAGATATTACTGGGTTTCTTGAAAAAGCTGAAATGGATTCCAAGATTCAAATATGAGTCGACAAGAAAAAACAAGTTTAGATATTTCTTTCTTTTATGTGATTCAGTATAATGCAACAGGTCCCTTTCACCCATACAAACTATTTTTTACGTAAACTCAAGACTGGATAGTAAACCTTTTGAGATACTTACAAAACACCTTGACTTCTGTCTGTTTGGACTTCTTGATTGAGCCACATGTGACCTCACAAAGGTAAGTTCCCTCGTCGTCCAACTCCACTAGATCAAAAACCAGCTGGGACTGTAAATCATCTGTCTCAAGTCGCCTGAGAATCGGCGTATTTGAAAGATTCTTCCAGGAGAACTTGGGTTGAGGGCAACCGAAAGCCTGACATGTGAGGACCAGCCTGGAGCCTCTCTCCAACACGACCTCGTCCGGTTGTAACACCACTTCTAGCAAATGAGCTTTGAGAAGTAAAAAGAAAAACATTTACTTGGTGCCTCCAACTGAATTAGCAGTTCATTGAACTTCTGGCTTATATTATATAATATCAGCGATACTCAAGAGTATCTTTAGGAGATAACAGACTACAACTGATTGCGCTTTTCTATTAAACACACCATTACAACCCACACTGTAACTGCGCTCAACAGACCAATCTTTGTACCAACAATATCCACTATTCCCAGATGTTCAAGGTCTTACCTTCAACAGTTAGATTGAGAGTAGTCTCCTGACTGCCATAATCATTGAAAGCCTCACACACAAACTCTCCAGAGTCGGTCAGATTGACAGAGAGGAGGGCTAATGATGTTTCAGCCTCTTTACTAGACGCTAGCTCTATTTTTGCACCATTCACCCTCCTGCTGAGCACCACGTGTGTCACTGGGACTACGCTGGACTTGCAGGAAATGTTCACAGATTCTCCTTCCTTCAGAATGGATTGTGGACTTGCTTCAATCAGGGTATTCATAGGAGGTGCTGCCAAAAAAATTCAAAAAACAAATTAATTGGGAACAAAGCAATGTTTCGAAATTAGGCATTAAGTTTTGTGGCAGTTTTGCATTTATTTATTCTCCCAGAAAGTGGATCTCGAGGTCCAGATTTGAGGATCCCTGAACAAGGCTATTATCTCTGACCAAGATTTTTTAAGAATTAAATGAACCACTAACCTTGAACGACTACTGAAACATTGGCCCTTTGGCTTCCAAAGTCATTTGTAACGTCACACTGGTAAGTAGCAGCATCTGATAAGGACACGTTATGTACGAGGAGATCTCGATGTTTTCCCATTTCCACAGACTGGCCATCTGGTTTGAGAGCGGTCCATGTAAACGCAGGCTTTGGCTTGCCCTCGGCCTCACAGGTCAAATTTAAACTGGATCCCAGCGGGACGGCGGTCGCTCCAGATATTTTAACATTGTGCGGTGCAGCTGTGAAAGCAATGGGAAAATGAACGATCATTGGTCGTCATCTTCAGAGAGGAAGTATGATTCCCACATCCATTTAATTAAAACATAGTTTATGTGAATATATGTAAGTGTAGCTTACAGAAAACTGTCATGTGTACAGACGTCTCCTTGGTCTTCTCATCAGGTGGTATACCATCAACATTAAGTGATGCTCTGCATGTTATTGCCTTCCCATCATCCTCACTTGAAGGTGTGAATATGTAATTACTCTCAGGTTCTCCCTCATTAGTCTGAAGAACTTCACCTTCATAGAGCCACTGCACTGTGAGTAACTCCGAAGGGTGTACAGAAGACACTTCACAGCGCAGGACATTTTTCTCACCCAGTTTCAAGCTGTCATGTCCAGATATTACTGGGTTTCTTGAAAAAGCTGAAATGGATTCCAAGATTCAAATATGAGTCGACAAGAAAAAACAAGTTTAGAAATGTCTTTTTTGTTTAAGTGATTCAGTTCAGGTCCTTCTAAAAAAATTTGCATATTGTGATAAAGTTCATTATTTTCCATAATGTAATGATAGAAATTAAACTTTCATATATTTTAGATTCATTGCACACCAACTGAAATATTTCAGGTCTTTTATTGTTTTAATACTGATGATTTTGGCATACAGCTCATGAAAACCCAAAATGCCTCTCTCAAAAAATTAGCATATTTCATCCGACCAATAAAAGAAAAGTATTTTTAATACAAAAAAAGTCAACCTTCAAATAATTATCTTCAGTTATGCACTCAATACTTGGTCGGGAATCCGTTTGCAGAAATGACTGCTTCAATGCGGCGTGGCATGGAGGCAATCATCCTGTGGCACTGCTGAGGTGTAATGGAGGTCCAGGATGCTTCGATAGCGGCCTTAAGCTCATCCAGAGTGTTGGGTCTTGCGTCTCTCAACTTTCTCTTCACAATATCCCACAGATTCTCTATGGGGTTCAGGTCAGGAGAGTTGGCAGGCCAATTGAGCACAGTAATACCATGGTCAGTAAACCCTTTACCAGTGGTTTTGGCACTGTGAGCAGGTGCCAGGTCGTGCTGAAAAACAAAATCTTCATCTCCATAAAGCTTTTCAGCAGATGGAAGCATGAAGTGCTCCAAAATCTCCTGATAGCTAGCTGCATTGACCCTGCCCTTGATAAAACACAGTGGACCAACACCAGCAGCTGACGTGGCACCCCAGACCATCACTGACTGTGGGACTGTGGGTACTTGACACTGGACTTCAGGCATTTTGGCATTTCCTTCTCCCCAGTCTTCCTCCAGACTCTGGCACCTTGATTTCGAAATGACATGCAAAATTTGCTTTCATCCGAAAAAAGTACTTTGGACCACTGAGCAACAGTCCAGTGCTGCTTCTCTATAGCCCATTTCCTTCACACGCCTGTGCACGGTGGCTCTGGATGTTTATACTCCAGACTCAGTCCACTGCTTCCGCAGGTCCCCCAAGGTCTGGAATCGGTCCTTCTCCACAATCTTCCTCAGGGTCCGGACACCTCTTCTCGTTGTGTAGCGTTTTTTGCCACACTTTTTCCTTACCACAGACTTCCCACTGAGGTGCCTTGATACAGCACTCTGGGAACAGCCTATTCGTTCAGAAATGTCTTTCTGTATCTTACCCTCTCGCTTGAGGGTGTCAATGATGGCCTTCTGGACAGCAGTCAGGTCGGCAGTCTTACCCATGATTGCGGTTTTGAGTAATGAATCAGGCTGGGAGTTTTTAAAAGCCTCAGGAATCTTTTGCAGGTGTTTAGAGTTAATTAGTTGATTCAGATGATTAGGTTAATAGCTCGTTTAGAGAACCTTTTCATGAAATGCTAATTTTTTGAGATAGGAATTTTGGGTTTTCATGAGCTGTATGCCAAAACCATCAGTATTAAAACAATAAAAGACCTGAAATATTTCAGTTGGTGTGCAATGAATCTAAAATATATGAAAGTTTAATTTTTATCATTACATTATGGAAAATAATGAACTTTATCACAATATGCTAATTTTTTGAGAAGGACCTGTATAATGCAACAGGTCCCTTTCACCCATACAAACAATTTTTTACGTAAACTCAAGACTGGATAGTAAACCTTTTGAGATACTTACAAAACACCTTGACTTCTGTCTGTTTGGACTTCTTGATTGAGCCACATGTGACCTCACAACGGTAAGTTCCCTCGTCTTCCAACTCCACTAGATCAAACACCAACTGGGACTGTAAGTCATCCGTCTCAAGTCGCCTGAGGATCGGCGTATTTGAAAGATTCTTCCAGGAGAACTTGGGTTGAGGGCAACCGAAAGCCTGACATGAGAGGACCAGCCTGGAGCCTCTCTCCAACACGACCTTGTCCGGTTGTAACACCACTTCTAGCAAATGAGCTGTGAGAAGTAAAAAGAAAAACATTTACTTGGTGCCTCCAACTGAATTTGCAGTTCATTGAACTTCTGGCTTATATTATATAATATCAGCGATACTCAGAGTATCTTTAGGAGATTAGAGACTACAACTGATTGCGCTTTTCTATTAAACACACCATTACAACCCACACTGTAACTGCGCTCAACAGACCAATCTTTGTACCAACAATATCTACTATTCCCAGACATTTAAGGTCTTACCTTCAACAGTTAGATTGAGAGTAGTCTCCTGACTGCCATAATCATTGAAAGCCTCACACACAAACTCTCCAGAGTCGGTCAGATTGACAGAGAGGAGGGCTAATGATGTTTCAGCCCCTTTACTAGACGCTAGCTCTATTTTTGCACCATTCACCCTCCTGCTGAGCACCACGTGTGTCACTGGGACTACGCTGGACTTGCAGGAAATGTTCACAGATTCTCCTTCCTTCAGAATGGATTGTGGACTTGCTTCAAGCAGGGTATTCATAGGAGGTGCTGCCAAAAAAATAAAAAAAACAAATTAATTGGGAACAAAGCAATGTTTCGAAATTAGGCATTAAGTTTTGTGGCAGTTTTGCATTTATTTATTCTCCCAGAAACTGGGAGAGATTTAGAGGGCTACCAACAAGGCTATTATCTCCGACCAAGATATTTAAAGAATTAAATGAACCACTAACCTTGAACGACTACTGAAACATTGGCCCTTTGGCTTCCAAAGTCATTTGTAACGTCACACTGGTAAGTAGCAGCATCTGATAAGGACACGTTATGTACGAGGAGATCTCGATATTTTCCCATTTCCACAGACTGGCCATCTGGTTTGAGAGCGGTCCATGTAAACGCAGGCTTTGGCTTGCCCTCGGCCTCACAGGTCAAATTTAAACTGGATCCCAGCGGGACGGCGGTCGCTCCAGATATTTTAACATTGTGCGGTGCAGCTGTGAAAGCAATGGGAAAACGAACGATCAATGGTCATCATCTTCAGAGAGGAAGTATGATTCCCACATCCATTTAATTAAAACATAGTTTATGTGAATATATGTAAGTGTAGCTTACAGAAAACTGTCATGTGTACAGATGTCTCCTTGGTCTTCTCATCAAGTGGTATACCATCAACATTAAGTGATGCTCTGCATGTTATCACCTTCCCATCATCCTCACTTGAAGGTGTGAATATGTAATTACTCTCAGGTTCTCCCTCATTAGTCTGAAGAACTTTACCTTCATAGAGCCACTGCACTGTGAGTAACTCCGGAGGGTGTACAGAAGACACTTCACAGCGCAGGACATTTTTCTCACCCAGTTTCAAGCTGTCATGTCCAGATATTACTGGGTTTCTTGAAAAAGCTGAAATGGATTCCAAGATTCAAATATGAGTCGACAAGAAAAAACAAGTTTAGAAATTTCTTTTACGTGATTCATATGTAGCATTTAAAATAAATGACTAAAAGAGACCGGGGCCAGATGTCACATATTTCAATAGAAACCTAAGGTCTTAATACACAAATTAGCCAAAACAATGGTTACCTTTTAAATGTTTACTTTCACATGAATGATTTCAGTCTTAAATTGCTTTAAATCCGTAAGTAAACCAGTATTAAACATACCCTTCAGAAATATTTACTAAAAAAGTGTGACAACTTACCCCGGTCTTCATCAACAGTGCATTATGAAGCAAGCTGAAGTTTATTAAAATTGAAAAAAGAACTCACAATAAACTTGAATCTTTGCTGTCGCCTGTTTTGTCTCCTTTTCACAGGTTGCTTTGCACACTAAGGAGTATTCGTGATACTTTTTCACATTGTCATAGACCAGCACAGATTCTCTGTCCTGTGTTTTAATAGTAGCATATTTCGGTTTGTCTTCTAATGGCTTCCAAACAAACTTCACCTTCTCGGGGCAAGATGACATGCTACATCTTAACTCTCTCCTGTCACCCAGTTTGAACAGAACTTTGCGGGGCAGGTCCAGTACATGGGAAACAACTGTTTAAGAGAACATTGCACATTAGTTCATCATGAACTCATCAGTAAATCTTAGTTTTAAAATGATGGTTTAAAATAATTTGGCCGTTTTGAGTAATATGCAATTAAATAGCAGTGTTTTATATATATATATATGTATATATATATATATATATATATATATATATATATATATATATATATATATATATATATTTTTTTTTTTTTTTTTTATAGAGAATTTAGTTTTAAATGCTCACAGTATTCAAATAGTAAAAAAAATATTGGATCATTAACTAAAAATGCACATTCTTGAAGCAACTTACTAAAGAGGAAACATCAAAATACACAATTAAGTAAATACAAAAATATCAAATAAGTTGCATATGCGGTTATATGGGAGTCTTGTGTTGTCAAAGAAATTTTCAGAAAAAGGAGGGAGATTAATAAAAATGGCAAAACTATTTTATGATTAAAAAAATTACATAATTATATTAAAAATTACAATTCAATAAAAACAAAATACTAATAAAGATTTGTCACAAGAATATTATATTCAAGTCTTTGCTATTTTAGCATCGAGATACTGTAGTTTATATCATTTTTATTAATGCTTTATTTAAAGTTTTAGTAATTGTGTTGTGCTTTTGTAAAATTTTGTAGTTTTTATTTAAATGTCTATTTAGGTTTCATTTTTTTCTGGTTATTTTAGTTCAATTAAACTAAAACTGTTGCTTTGGTACCTAGCTAATATATATATATATAAATCTGCAGTGCCTGAGAAAAGAGCAGATGGTAAGACTCTAAAATATGTTAAAATATTCAGGTTACTCTGCATGCGTAGTTTAAATCCTGACATTTACAAGAAAGCCTAAAATAAATGTCTAAACTTACCTGCAACTGGTAGAAGCAAAGACAGCAGTAAAGCTGAATTCATGTTGTCCACTTTTGGTGTTATTCTGCTCCAAGAGAATAAAACTGAGTTAATGTGCTTTCTTTCATTCCTAGTCCTAATTTATAGGCGAAGGGGAGGGATCATAATCCACCTCCTCAGTACTTAATATAAGCCAAAGAGGAATTCCCCATTTAATGTTTTGTGTTCTCCTTCCCTCCACAGGCTCCCTCTGCTGTCCCGAAGGGGTTTCTTCTCAATTACAGGAAATTACTTTGTGTATTTTTTGAAGATAATATTTCCATTATGATCTGCCAGTGATTGACTGCATATAACAAATAGATTCCCAGAAACGCTTAATCTACAAGAAGCAGCTCAAATCATGAAGGTAGAGGCGGTGGTAATTTATTTATTTTAATTACTTCTTATAAATTAGCCATTTAAATATATTGAAAGATTTATCCAGTTAAAATGGGCAATTAAAAAATATTTGCATATGTTATTCAAATGATTAAATTATTGCATTTTGTTTTTATACCAAATAAAGTTTTATAATGCTGTTTTCCACTTATTGCATTTCTCCATGAATTAGTTTAATCATTCGGATTGTTTGCACAGATGCTTCCTCAGGTTTTTAACATTTAAGCCCAAGCATTATGTAAGCGAGAGTTTATGAGTGGATATGAGCGGATATAACTTTTTATCACTGTCAGTGTTTCTTCATTGAACTTTACTGCATCACAGATGTTCTTACACTGATTCAAATATATAATATTGTGACTGCTTGATGAAAAGAAAACAACAAAACATATTAGATGGTGCTGAACATCTCACCAGTATGCTGTATATGTATATATATATTTAAAAAAAAGTTACACAATAGACATTTAAAATGTTACTAATATTATTAATACTTTTACTAAAAAAAAAAAAAAAAAAAAAAAAAAAATTATATATTATATTAATGGTGTAAAAATATATGAAATGTATTATTAATTAATTTACATTTTAAACAGCCTTTTAAAATAAAATGCACTATTAAATGTTAAGCATTTTACATCATCAAAATATGACAGCAATTGACACTTTAAAGCTTGAAATATAGTAGTTAAATAAAATAAAAAATATAATATATTAATATTATTAATACACTGTAAATATCAATTTAAAATGAAACCTATTGATATAATTGACTTTTTAAACAAGCGGTTAACAAATGCACTATTAAATAAAATAAATCATTTTATATAAAAACAATAATAATATACTTAATAAATATTAATTAAAAAATAAAAAGATTATTGACAGTAAGCGTGCTCTTAAAATACACTATTAAATAAGCATTTTATATAATATGAATACACTTAATGTAATTTTAAAATAAAACTTATATGCCTATAATTTACATTTTAGACAAGTTAAAACACGCTGCTAAATAAAAAAATAAGTATTTTATAATAATATTGAAAACACTGAATATTAATTCAAATATAATTATTTGATTATTATAATATTTTTGAAACTCTTTAAAAGAACACTTAATTTGATACAAAATTTGATATATATATATATATATATATATATATATATATATATATATATATATATAAAAGAGACACAAGTTGAGATTTTTATGATTTATTTGAACATTCATAGCCTTCACAGTTGTGCAAAAAAACACTTCACACTTCAACTTTCACAAAAAAATATTTCAAAAACTGTACAAAACACATGCAGCTCATCGTGACTGAAAAATCACCAGCAGAAAGTAGAAGCATTTTGGACAGGCACGAGCGAAATTTCTTTCATTCAGGTCTAGCTCAGTTCATCTCACCCAGAAATGCCCTGCGGCTGTTTTGTCTCGGGAAGATGTGAGAAATAGTATTGATGGTGATGGGCTCGACTCCAACCGTGGATCCCCGCAAGAAGTCCCCTCTCATCACAGACCTGAAGGACTTCCGAAACTCCTCGTTCTTCCAGGTGTACAGAAAAGGATTGGACACGAAAATAGTGCAGAACACAATCCACGCTGACGTCCAAAGCACCACGGACACCGGGGCAAAGAGTCCTGCCACGAGAACCCAAAAAATCGGCTCGGTCGTAAGAATAAAAATAAAGCAGACTGCGAGAACGTAAAAACCGAGTCGCTTGTCCTTTCTGGGGAACGAATAAGGAAGGTTGTTCACGATTTGGAAATTCAAAATACTGACTCTTTTCACACTCGTTTGCACTCGGCGGAAGATTTTAAAGTAGCAGTACACCACCACCAAAGTCTGTCCGATGATAGTAAACGCAAGTGTACCAGCAGCGAACCGACTGGACAAAACAGACACCGATGTTCCCTTGACGAACGACGCGTCGGCGGCGTCCCGGCACCTCTCGGGGGGGTACCGAAAGGACGTGATCCACGGGAACAAGGAGCCCAAGGAGATGAGCCACGATCCTGCAATCATCCATTCGGTGTTTCTCTTCTGATAAAGGCTTTGATACACAGCAGGGGTTTTGGTGATCAACACATACCTGTTGACTGCAATAAGCGAGTGGGACAGCAGCGACACGGTGATTCCCAAAAACAGCAGCGCTTCTTTGAACGCCTGGTAGCCAATCACCAAAAATGTCCCAGTGGAGGTAGCCACTGCTTCGTGGGGCATCCAGAAAGCACAGACCAGCAGATCCGCCACGCAGCCGCTCACGATAAACGCATTACTGGCTGTGCGGAGCTTCTTGAACGTCACCACCAAATAGATAACCAGGAGGTTGAGGACGCTTCCCACAACGCACATGAAGGAGTAGACGGTGGCGAGGGAGATGCGCGAGCCGCGTCCCAGAGCGCACGCAGACAGCGGCACATCTGTGTCGTTCGGCATGATGGGAGATGTGCGGATAATGGCATCTCATCTTATCCCATCTCACATTGTGTGAGGAACGTGTGCGAGAGAGAGCGCAGCTCCCTTTAGTGAAGCTGCGGTGGAGAACCCTGGTTTATATGTGTGTGCACACGCACGTGTATGTGTGTGTGTGTGTGTGTGTGAGAATACGAGAGGCTTGAGATCAACAGGAGCCCACGCTGCATTCTCACGTGTTGTTCATTATTCTCAGGCAGCGCAATCACCATGAAGGCAAGTAATTATTCATAATGGATTGAGCCTGTGATAATCAATGGAGCATCATATAATGGGCTCCCCATTGAGAACCATCAGGAACAAGAGGAAGAGAATCGGGATCCGAATATACTCAGTGTGACTCTGCTATTGATTTGAGCTTTAATAATATTAGTTTGCTTAAAAGAACTGAACGTGGTTTCAAACCGGTAGGACTTTCGTTCTTCTGTGCAATTCAAAGGAGATGTTTTGCAGAATGTTCACGCTGCTCTGTTTCATACAATGAAAGCTGTACAGCCGAGTGAGAAAAATATTAAACCGGACATGACAATTATTAATAACCTATGATGCCAACTCGGTTTGATTTATAATTGCTTTTTGTACACCGAAAAAGAACCAGAAGAAAAAGACGCTGTATCATTTCGATTCACTAAACATAATCGTAAAAAAAAAAAACTCACATTAAATTCAAAGCTGTGCTTTTGATTCGTTAAAAATAATCAAATAATCAAGTCATGCGACTCATTGGTCAAGAATCGGACTACGCTGATCGCGTTGTATGTTTCTGATTTCACAAAAATAATTAGCTCGCAGTAATTTGTTCAAGAATCGGACTACAACCGGTCATGCAGTGCATTTTTGATTAACTAAAAATAACTGAGTTTTGAACTTAATTGAACAACACTAGTCACGGACTGCGGACACTGATCGCATTCCATGTTTTTCATTCATTAAATTCAGGAATCAAACTACTCTAATCGTGTTTTATGTTTTGAGACGCCAAAAACATCATAAAAGTCATTTGTTCGTGTAAACTAGGGTATTCGGGCTAGACTGAGTGCATAATAATGCTGGAAACACGGTCGCATTGGCGGAAGTTAGCACTTGCGAGCTTTATCGTTCTTAAAAAGTGCAGCACGTATATCTTCTTAATCTGTTTCTCAAGTGCTCCAATCAAGTACAGTATAGACAGAGCAACCATCTTTTGTCAAGATACTTGAGCACTATTATTATAACAAGTGTAGTGGCCTTGAAACCTGCTATTTGCTTTGAGTGGATTATCGAGTTAAATGTGCATTCAAAGACAGATATTATACCATCATCATAAGCTGTATGAAAGGGTTTCGGGAAAACTCGAGGCCACGGTATCAATTAACTATATTACACCTACGACAGCGATAGTGTTCAAGTACAGTAACTGAACTAAAAGCCAATTACATCTCTTAAGATTGAGTGACTTCTTTAGAAGAACATTCTGGGCCTACAAAACCGTTTCAAGAAAATGGGTAGAAGAGAAAATTCACGACACGGAAACAAGCATCTAGTTGTGAAGAAAATTAGAGCGACATTTTGAAATACTAAGCGAATTCGTGTCACTCGACTTGCAGCCATTTTCACAGCTGTCTCCAAACGCCCACGGCCCAACGCCTCCTGCCAGATAGACTCAAAATGAGACTTCAGTTCACAAATGTGTGGCCATTTTCGCAGTTCACACTTTGTTGGTTGTCAGGGAGAGAGTATAGCTGGCACGTAATTTACTTTTGTGGAGCCGTTAAGAAAAAGGGTATTTTTAACAACCAAAACAGCACTTAATTGCCTATTGCAGACTAATTAGAAATCTGCACTTGAGAGAAATTACAAAAGAAAATGAAAAAACTAAAGCAAAATTTGTCTTTTATTTATTCTGGTCTTTGAAATCGTGTTTACATTTTAACAGAATAATGTAAAACCCACTACTTTGAAATTTAACGTCTGCATGTCTTTGAAAAGCAAACACCACTCTAACATTGTTAGACTGTCTTTGCACACTGCTCCAAAAATAGATATTTATATTTTTAAGCAATAGATTAGTTTACATCATGTATATGTCGAAGAAGTAGAATATTTCAAATACGATTCTCCCAAAACATATATATACACACACATAATTCATAACACCATCTGGAATGTACAGAGTGCTACAGGACTAATAGATGCAGAAAAGTCAATCATTGAGATATAATTGCATAAACTTGCACTGGGGTAATTGTTCAAAGAGAAACACATAGATTAGTTTAACCCCAAAATGAAAATTGTCATAATTTACTCAACTGATATCAACCTGTATGACTGACTTTTCTCTGTGGAACACAAAAGATGATATTTGGAGGAATGTTTACGCTGCTCTTTTCCATTTAATAAAAATAAGGCTGCTGAGGTCCAAATGTGCACCATATAAGTAACATGCTGGTATTTTCAGAAGAAATATGATACCGGAGTTTACCAAATCTGTACAACAGTGCAGATTTGACTAACTAAACTAAATGCAATGTACTTTGCAATTTGCAGAATGCTTCCTCTCTACTGTAACACCACGATTTCATTTAAATACATCCAATTGTTTTTATGACATTTTGCACCAGATTTGACATCCAGTCCAGTACAACTTATATATGTTTTTTTCCTCATCATGACGTATTTTTGGACTGATACGACTTATATTCAGGTGCGACTTATAGTCCGAAAAATACGGTAATTGCGCAAAATCTTATTTTATAATTCAGAGAAAAAATTAGGTCAAGTAAGGAATGACTTGAGGCTGAATTTATTGTCATTTTTGCATCAAGTAAATCTGAAGGTTTTAGTTTAAACCCTGCTGGTCACCTTTAAGAACTCTATACGATAAATAATTTGCACTTGATTGTAAACATCCTAAAATAATTGAATTTGAGACACAAGCGCTGGAAAAACGCAATCAGATCAGTTTGTACATTCATTATGTGCACTAACATAAAAGGTTTTGTTATGCATATCACCTTCTACACTTAAGCTCATCTATTTTACTAAAGTTTGCGATTAATAACATTGTTAATGTATATTTTAAGCAGTTTGAGCTGTTTTATGCAAAAACCATGCATTTTAAAACCAATAGCCAAACGCTTGTAACTCACTCGTACATTCTGAGTTGTTATATTTCAGATGCGCTGGTGAAATGGACACTCCTTAAAAGTGAAGTGTTGATGGTTGTGTTTTCAACAGCCCTTGATGCTCTTGAAACACGTACAACCTTATATCTGTATTAGTTTAATAATAACGCACATTATATCACAACGATGGGAAAAAAGTCCATCCTGTTACAACCGTTCATACTGAACAAACAAAGCCCTTAATTTTCCAGAGAAAAATAAGCTTGCTTACAAATTGTTTGTGGTCTCATTAGCCATCATCCGTTGCATGGAGACAAACCCCGCTTAGATCCCCAAATGAAGAAAACATATACTCTTTATGGCTTTCGTGGATAAAAAAAAAAAAATCCCTTTTAAGATGATATGTAGCTATCGAACCATTTTGAACCTTTCAAATATAGCCCTCGTACTTGATATGTTACTTAGTTAATACACTCAGGAGACAAAAACGTCAGATATTTATATCAGAACAAATTTCCTAATCCAAAGATGCACAAATATTAACAAACCTTGTCGTCGAGTACAAGAACTGTAGATAAAATAGGACAAAAATAGTAAAAAAATTCATTATCTAAAAATATTTAACTATGGAGAGTATCTCTTAAAAAAATAAACGAAAAGAAAAGAAGTTTTGAAAGGACGAGCAAGCCAAGTTTGTGTCGTTTTAAAAGCATGCAGCAGATTCCAGATCAGCCCTGTCATAGCAAGAGGTATCAGACCATGAGGCTGACAGTTCAGAACGTCTCTAAACATTTCCTTTTGGCTTCGTTCCCCTTTTACAACAAGAAGTCAGCAAATCAGTGGTCACAGTGAAGGTGTCACGGGTCAGGACCAGGCCAGCAGCACGGGACGGGGGTTAGCAGAAGGTGGCAGCTTTAGTACTGAACATACTCAGACTGAAGGGACTGCAAAAGAGGGGGAAAAAACAGAAGATGAAATGATTACGATGCTGAACGTAATTACAGAAAATAACATGGCAGAGGGTAGTTAAATAATAGTCTAAAAAGCCAGACTGAGACATTACTATCACATCCCTCTCTGATGTAAATGAGGCTGAGATGAGCATAAAAAGTCAAAGCTAGGGAGAGGGGGAATAAATTAGCATTAAATGTGTGTGTGTGTGTGTTTTGGGTAGACTTTGTGCAGAAAAAAAGCCACTTAGGTTAGAAGTCAGGTGTAGAACATGCATAGCTGAATGCTAATTATTCATAATTGCGCCACAGCAGGGGGCAACAAAAACAAATTGTACAGCAGACAAATGGGAGGCAACAGAAAGGATTTTATTCTATTTAGTGTTGTCCATTTAGAAACGTTTGATCAACGATCAATATTAGCATACTTTGCGTTGTATGAACATGCAATAAGAATATCTTGATGAATTTGCGAATTTCCACTTGATTGCAAACATCCTAAAAAAAGGCTTTTTTGCCCTGTCTGTTTACAAACGTTTTAACAACGTTCTAATAACACACAATCACATTCATTAAAAATGTGTTAAATGTTGCGCATACCGCTACTTAACGATGTTTAAACTTCTGATAGGAATATCTTGATGAATGTGTACATTTCAGCTTGGTTGCAAACATCTTAAATCTCATGATTTTGTAATGAAAAATCAGTAACCAAATTTGAATATCTCTCGCTAAAGTAACCCTGTCAGATTAGTTTGTAAATTCATTATGAGCACTAACATAAAGGGTTTTGTTATTGATATCATCATCTACACATAAAACACCTAACAAAGCAAAAGAAAGCACTTTTTTTGTGTCATCCACTTACAAACGTTAGATTAACGTTATAACAACACAGAACTGCATTCGTTCAAAATTGTAAAGCGTTGTGCATAGAGCTACTTAACGCAGTTTGAACATCTGATTGAAATATCTAGGCAAACATTAGGAATATCACAGGAAGCCTCACAGGATTCCACCGAACTGGAATGTCAGTCGTTCACAAGTTCTGCACGATCTACAGATGTTAGCTTATTAAATATAATTTAATTTATTAAACAAATTTGATCATGCTTTCAGTTACCTGAATATATAGTTCTAGCCACTCCATTTAACACATTATACAGTGTTTAAAATCATTCCACAGAATTCTGAAGTGCAGAACATTCTAAAAAAAAGTGTTTTTTTATTTCATTTTTAGTTTTGTTAAAAGTCCAACAACATGACAATGCTGAGAAGCTTTATGCTAATTTAATATGACCCAAAGTTGCAATTTTTAGCATCAAGAAACTGATGATATCTTGACTGTAATGAAAGTAAAGAAGACGGCTCCTATTGCCATCAGCTGAACTCCCTTTGAGGATGAAAGTTTAACAGAACGCAGTGCTGCTACCAGAGCAAGATGAAAAACTGATATTTATCATCACTGCAGCGAAACCTTGAGTCACTGCTGCTACATGTGTAGGAGTTGTGATGTTCTGAACAAAGACAGCACACTACACTTCACAACGGTGATGAGATGAGCCAATCAATAACATAAACAAATGAAAGTCTAGAAAGCCTAGAAATTTGTGAAATCACATGATTAGCAGTGCAGTACAGAGAAATGTGCGTAAAAATCCCTGACTCACAATGGACAAAAGGCACCAACAGGAAATTGTAAGGGGAACCACCGAACTCCTTCCAACAAGACAACTTCCAAGCGGTGTGGAGACGGTCCAAGAACAACAGAACACAAAAACTAAACACATGGCCTTTCTGTCCGGCCTGAGTGCCCTCAGGTCACGCGATACCACAATGCGTTTTCACTGCATCGGTCAAGCGTTTCTAATAACTCTAGACCTGTACGACATCTTGCTTTCTGAATCATAGCTCTAATAAAAGGTGTAATTATACTAAAATAAAAAGAGTCAGAGTCAAGGACTCTTCTGCTTCACAGAAAACACATGGAGGAATTTAATGTTTATGGACGTGGAACATAACAGAAACATTTGGTTTCTAATAACGGTTTAACCAACATATGAATCAGTTCTTGCATAAAAACCCAAAGGGTTTGAAGTTTTAAGGTGCAGATGACAGGAACTACAGAATTACTTGAAGCAAGGGACAATTTGTTTGACGGATTCAAACAAATGCTGAATAATGTAGCATTATTTTGCCGCGGACTCCACTCCCTTTGCTTCAAACAGCAGCACTGAGATGCCGTTAGTACATTAGCTACATTTTAAATCCTTTGTATGAATCCCTGCTCGGCCTTTTTAATATCTGTTAATTTAGTATTAATTTTCTTTTCCTCAGAGCATCAGTGTGGGATGCACTCACAGAGTTAAAGGGTGAGGGATTAGCTTAAAACGAAAAATGAGTCTCATCCTGACCACTCGATTAAAGCACATTTGACAATTGTAATTAGGTCATCTGAGTAAGAGCTTTATGAGAACACACTAGAGACAGATGCTACACAGACTGAGATGTAGAAGCAGAAGTGAGTAGTGTGCACGTGAGTGTGTAATTGGTAAAAACTGAGGACATGCAACATGCTTAAGATAAGTGTTTAAAAAAAATAAGACTGTTACATGTCAGATCAGGGTGAGGTAGGAAGGAGTTTGAAGAAGAAAAATGTACCATGGTAACCACAGTTTCCAATAAAACACGACTGCTATGACTATAATAAGGAATCTTGTTTGAACAGATTAAGATGATTCCAGATTTAGAAATGTAATAGGGATGCACCGAAATTAAAATTCTGGCCAAAAACTGAAACTGCACATGCAGTTCACATGCAGTATAACATGCAGTTATTTAATTTTATTAAATAATATAAAGTAATTTTGTGAGACTTTTTAAATTTAACTCAATTTTAATTATACTGAATTTAAAAAACACAAGCCAATAAAATAAGCCCACTTTTACTGAAAGTAACACAATAAAACTGGACAGAATTTATATTACTATTGGTAACACTTTACAATTAGGTTCATTAGTTGACATTAGTTAACTATAGTGAACATGAATTACGAATGAACAATAGTTCTTCAACATTTACTATGTTTTTAAAATATATTTTACAAAAAAAAAAAATAATTATGTATTTAAAATTACATTCATTTCATTGAAAAAAATATTGTAGTTGCAAACTTTTTTAAATGTTATTTAGTGAATAAGTATTTTTTTATATAATTTCAGTAAATTTCTGCACATTTCATTCCCATCATATATATATATATATATATATATATATATATATAACTTTGATAACAGTAAAATTAGGTATCTAGCTTTTATATTTAATTATAATGTACATAAATCAAATGTATATATGAATTCATTAAATTTTAAATAATTTAGAAATGTTTAGTTTAGTCACTTTATTGTCCACAAGCTGAAATTTGTCTTGGGCTTCACCACACAAATACATACAACATCATCATCACACAAATCACATAAAAGACCACAAGTAACACGATCACCCCTACTCACACACACACACACACACACACAAACACTCAATGTGTAGCACAAATGTTTCTATGTTCTTGTCATTTTCATTTTATATTACATTAATATTATAATAATACATTTAATACATTAAATACATTTAATACAATAAAACAATTATGTATTTACAATTATACTCACTTTATAAATTAATCAAATTACAATTATAAACCATTTCAATTTTACTTTCTTTCAATAATATCTTCACTTTTCATTTTTAGATTTCTCTGTAAATATTTTGTGAATAAAGACAAGTGTATTAATTTCAGTAATGTATATATATGTATATATATATATATATATATATATATATATATATATATATATATATATATATATATATATACACATACACACATATGTGACCCTGGACCACAAAACCAGTCTTAAGTGTCAATTTAGATTTATATATCATCTGAAAGCTGAATAAAGAAGTTTTCCATTGATGTATTATATATATTAGAATCAGACAATATTTGGTAGAGATGGAACTATTTGAAAATCTAGAATCTGAGGGTGCAAAAAAATCTAAATACTGAGAAAATTGCCTTTGAAGTTGTCCAAAATGAATTCTTAGCAATGCATATTACGAATCAAAATCGATATTTTTGAGCCATACAATGTTTTTTTGACTACTGCTAAAAATATGCCCCAGTGACTTAAGACTTTTTTTTGGTCCAGGGTTATATAAATATATATATGTCATATTATATTGTTGACATATTATTAGTAACTATGGCATTTTGGCAGAAACCGACAGTTACCATGTTACATTTTTTGAAATGCTGCTGCTGTGTGTGCATCTTGGGAGGGTTGATGGGAGGAGAGATGACTTACAGGAATGGACCGACTGAAGTATCGTGCCGAGAGCCCGCTCAGCCCCGTCGGGGGGCTTCTGTGGTGCCCCTGTTCACTGGCCCCTAGCCTTCCATTGGTGGAAGGTCCACTTGGGCTGGTGTTGTTGAGGTTGTAGGTCAGGGTTTTTACCCCGCTGCTTGGGCTTACCCCGTTGCTGTTCGGCGTGCTGGTGCTGTTATGCTGATTGTTGTTGACCTCATAGTGGTAACTGTGGGTGGTGATCGGGCTGCTGTAACCCATGCGGACGGGGTGGGAAGTGAATGAAGAAGGGGAAGGCGGTTTCCCAGAGCTGTTGGCTTCACCATTTGGTTCATACAGGTTACCCAAAGAGCTGGCTAACCTGGTGCTGGAGGATGGGAGGGAGGGAAACACACATGAAGGGTGGAGGACGGGGAGGACACACTCATAACCCATATCTACACTGCAGGACACAGAGATCATGGAAAACTATCTGATGATGGGACAAGGCACTGCATGCATTCTGGACTACACTGTATTTTCTGCTGTTTAAGACATCAAACAGGGCTGGGCGATTTATTATATACTGACAATCTTTCTAATCATAAATACTGTTTTTAATGCAATACTGATTCAGCAAAGTATCCATGTCTCTTTAAATTTATGTTTGATTCAATGAAGTCGATCATTAAATTATGCCATTATTAAAACACGCAATTTAAACATTTAAAATGGTTTCTTTATGTGAGCATTTGAGCAAATCAGCGAATAATACAAATGCAGGTGAAAAATGTTCTTACGCCAGAATTCAAGTTTTACTATGGTAAAACAAATGTGTTAAAACTAACCCTGCATTACTTTGTGCCCCGCGCTCCCCTATATTATTTCACCCTTCAAGTTTCATCTGTGTGTGAAGACAGTAGCGCAAATCCGTGAAAGAATGTTCAGAAGTGAAATAAATAAAGTTGAATTACATTACATATCTCTGTCACATCATTATAAGCGTTTTATCATTAGATTTGAGTGATCATTGCAAAAAATGTGTTTATGTATATATATATATATATATTCTGTTTATGTATATACTGTATTCTATATATAGTATAGGCTTGTTGCGATAGTCGGTGTTACCGGTGATACACAGTGTTTAACCCACCTACCGGTCATAGCACTTGACCACCGGCACCGTCCCCATCGATTTGAAGTTTTAGCCTATAGCAATAAAGCACTTAATTCAGTTAGTGACTACGTGCCTTCGTAATTTAGCGTAAGCGGAACGATGTTTTCTTTTTTGCTGAAAAAGGCAGGCACTTTATTTAACGAATAGTGAATTTTTTTTATATAATTTCTTGTTTGATACTTGCACGATGTGTGCAGTGGTTCGTTTTGTTAATAAATGCACTTTAAAGGTGTTTCATAAGTGCTTTTGTTTAGTTTTTGCATGGTGTGTTAAATTATTATTCATTTTGCAATAAAGATGTGTGCAATACAAGCGAGTGTCTTATTGTTTTGTGTATTTTTATTAAGAATAAAATAAATTAACCCATGATTAATTCAAACAAATGCTACTGAATTGCCGCTAATTAAAGTGAAAGTAAATTGAGACGTGTGCACGTCTGCACGACCGCATTTTCGGCCACCCGAAAACCCAGACACGCAACCCCGGTGACACCGGGATTACGGTTTTTTTTACACGTCGATTAACCAGTGGAAAAAATCCGTCACCGCAACATCCCTAATATAGTACCAGTCAAAAGTTTGGAGACACAAATGGGAAAGTTTACAAACTTTTGACTGGTACTGTACTATAATATACACAAAGAATATCGGCCGATATATCGGTATCCACTCTTGTTTTTATTTCTACTCCCTTTTATTGGTATCGGCCCCAAAAAAACCATATCGGTTGGGCACTATTGTTTTTATTATTTTTGAGGAATACTGAATTTGTTTTGTGCAAGTGAGATGAGTAAATGCATGTTGACATTTAGTCTAGAACTACAGTAACACGCTTACACAGCGCACTTGTAAGCTTCTGCACTCTATATAACACTCTGTGTGTTTTAATGTATACAAACATTAAAGTTTAAATCACCCTGCCCTAGTCCAAAGACTGTTAAAAAGTGTTTTTCAACATAGTTTGAACAGTACAATAAAGTATAGGGCATGCACTTGGTCCAAAAATATATGGCTATGACCCGATAGGTGCTGGTTTGGAGAGAGTTATAGAGTGGTATGTAGGTGATATGACTCTGGATATCTAATTATATAAACCGCAGGGAATGAGTCGCTTGAAACCAACAGCATGGAGCAACCAACTTGGTTCCTTGCATTTATGGCTTTCTGTTTCATAGCATAGGGTAATCACAGAGAGGAAAGAAGGCCACCAGGGAGCTGGGAGGACATGAAATAGAGGAGGAGAGAAAGAAAAAAGAAGGAATAAGTTATATAAAAGAGTTGGAAATAAATATGCAACAAAGAGAGAGTTGGACAAGTGAGATAATAAGCAGGAGGAAGAAAGAAATGGAAAGTACAGAGGAGATTTGAGGAAAGCTGATAAGAGGGATGTCAGGCTTACCTCTTGAGGTTGGTTGATGACGATGAAGAGCGGCCAATTCGTTTGGCAGAGGCAGAGATGGAGGAGGATGGTGGGACTTTAGAGGATTTGAGGGGGGAGATGGAGCCCTGGCCAGTGGCTTCTGGTTTCACTCTGCTGTTAAACACACAAGTACAGACACAAAATCAGCTGAAATCAAAAATTCAATAGGACACTGAAGTTCTCAAGCACAGATCTAGTTTTGCTCATCTTAATAAATTTGTAAAAGCAAGGCAGATATCATTGGGATTTCAGATTTCCTTTAAAGGGAAGTTGGTGAATTTAAAGTCAAAAGAAAGCGAAAGCAGCTCTGCAGTTATTTAAAAGTGCACTGAATAAACAAGATACTGTGATCTGAGCGGCTACCATAAGTCTGCCTACAAAGTTATCATTTGATCAAAAAAATAAATAAAATTACCCCAAACACAGACTTCAATCAAAAGTGCCAGACTGTCTGTCCATAATTACCAAAGTTCCCAAGTACATTTCTAATGTTCTTGCCAAACACTTTTGGAAAATTTCGGAAATTCACCTCTATTTGACTCTGTACAACAACAGAACCAGATCATTATGTTTTATAGAGTGCTTTGTTTGAGTAAAAATAAAACAGGGAAAGTCACTGGCAAGGATCACGAATTTCTGGAATTTAGCCAGTTGGCGCTGTGGCCTAGTAATCAGAGCAAATGCTCCATATAAATATAGACAAGCTGTCTGCTTGTATATCGCAGATTTTTGAGAAATCTTTTCGGTTTTCTCTTTAGTTTCAGTGTCAGGTTCTTCAGGTCTTCGTTCTTCAGTGCTCTTTTCTCTATCAGTTGCCCTCCCTGACGCTAATCACAATCTCCCACATGGTTTATTCTTTTTCACCCACTCCAGAAACTCCTCTTTGACTCCGTTTAATCTCAATGAAATAACTGACAAAATGTAAAAAGAAGTGATGAAAATGATCTGATTCATTAATTATTATCAAATTAAAAAGAAATAGAAAACTATCGAATATGTCAATATTGTGCAAACATTTCAAGAGCTAAGGTTTTCACAAGAACACTAGAATGAATTTTTTAAAATGCACTCGCATGCATACATTTTATATTTTATAAATAATTTTGAATCAGTTCTGAACTAAATGATTATTATAAAATTATAAAATTAACTGATTAAAATAAAATTATATATACTGTTTTGTTTAAAATGCAGTATTAGATATTATACGTAGTAATTTAACATTCAAAATAAAACTCAGTGTAGTTAAATATTTCTTAACAGTAACTAGCAAATGCTTAATAATCTTTTGCAAGATTGACCTTTTCTAAGTTATGTTGGACAAACAAAACATTTAAATGAAAAAACAAGAATCAATGTAATATGAAAAAATAACTTCATGATTTTATACTCAATTGAAATATAATAAATTACTATATCTGTACAAAAAATGGTCAAAAATGAAACCAAGCACTTTCCCTCTCTCTATCAGCTAACACCAAACAAACAAATTTGCCAAGAGCTCATCCTTCATTCTTGAGAGAAGGAGCTGCAACAGGAAGAGTAGGAGGGCCAGTTATGTCCGAGAGGCCTCTTTAACTCGCCGCTCTTCATGGAAAATTAATTAAGGACTGTGCATTTGCTCAAGAGGGGGTGTTTAATTTACATCTGGTTAAACGTGCTAAAACAAGGCCTGTTCTAATTATTAAGGACATCATCATGTACACAAGGATGCGGCGTCCTGTTCTCATCGAGTGGTACTTGAAGGTCTTGTTTAATTATCATTTTCGGTCCCTGTGCAAGGATGGGCTGAAATTGAAGATATACCAGAGTATAATTTGTCTTTGAGTGGCTGAAGTATGTAAAACAGCAAGAGCAAGTAGGTTGTGTTTGTTCCTTGTGCTATTTTTATAAACTTGGAGAGGTCTGAGGTAAAAAAGCTAGTGTAGTGAGCCAACAGCTTACGCAAAGCATAATTTTTTTTAAAGTTCATTTATGAAAGTTAGAAAAGATTAACCAGGCCACATAACCATTTTTCCAGGTGGTTGTGTTATTTTACCATTAAGACTTCTGTATGTAAATTACCTCTGTTATGGTCTTTTAAGTGAACAGACTGAAACTTGGAAGAAAAAGTTACATGATAGGCTCAGATGCAGACCTAGTGTGTATCTTCATGTCCTCGAGTCTGTTCCAAATGAATCACAAAATGATGCGTACTACATACTATTTTTTAAAATAATTTAGTATGTCACATGCATAATGTGCACACTATGCACATATTTAGCAAGCAATCGATACCCAGATTATCTACTACATTTGCTAAACTGTGCAGTATACAAGCAGAGCCTTGAACACATCGACCAAGCAGAAAAACGTATCGGCCGCTGCCGATATTTGAAAAATGCCAAATATCGGCCGATATATCGGTCGACCACTAGTATACAATAAGCAATCAATTTAAAACTACCATTCAAACTAAACACAGTAAACAAAATTAGTATTCAGCATGCATACTTTGCACAATATGTGTATTTTAGTATGCATTAAATACCCAGATTGTCCATTACATTTGCAAACTATGCTGTATACAATCAGAGCAAACTACAAAATACTATAAAATACTATCTCACAAAGCAGTGCATACAAATGACATTCTACACATATTTCTGAGGTAATGTTTGCACAAAGTAGTGACATCATGTTTAAAATACTTTGCATACTATTTTATTAAAAACACTACACAGTATGCATTTACACTGCATAGCATGCAATAAGCAATCTACTAGTATTCAAGTGATTTTAAGCCATTTTTTAAACTGGATTACTATGCACAGTGTGTTTATTTTTATTAAGCATCAAATACCCAGATGCTCTAGTACTTCTACTACTACTACTACTACTACTACTACTACTATTACTTACCAGCTACTCTTAAATTAGTACAGTCACATTTTAAACATTTGTATACTATTTTGTTCTAAAATTAGTACACAGTATACATTATACACTGCATTGTATGCAATTAGCATTATGCTTTTGTTCCATTTCAAACTCAGGACTCTCAAAATCAACAATATAAAAGCAGAAAGAAGACTGTTTCTTAAGGGTTCAGCATCTTTCCAAGACACCAAGTTACTATGCCAACCAGCTCAGCGCCTGGTACATCAGCACTCTGTTCTTTTGTATTCATTTCAGCTCTGTGTCTTGCATTTAAGAGTGGACTGGAAACACTAACCGTGGCCTGGCATCATTTAGCTCTTCACTTAGCTAAATACTAATGGAAGTTGAAAGAGTCGTAATAAAAGGCTTCATTCATGAACGCAAAGAACGAGTGTCATTTATGTAATGTGGTTTATCACAGTGAGTACATGGAGACCTGAATAGAAGAGGTGATATTGGTCTTAAGAACAGCTTTGCTTTTTATGTCCAGGTTGCAATTCAGGCCCAGAATAGAATACTGCATCACGAAATGCCTCCTAATTAGGGATGGGCGAATCGATCCTGAAGTATCGATACATCGATACTGATGCGAGTATCGAAAGTATCGATGCTCAAATAAAAAATATCGATACTAAATTGGACAATTATATAATTGTGTTGAAGGGATTTTCCTGCTTATCTGAACACACGCAAATGTTGCAAGGCAGAATCAATCAATTACAGAGAGCATTCACTCACTTCCGACAGTGCATTTAAATAGAGCTGCGTGTCTCAAGAGTAGCCAATAATAAGAAAGCATTTATGTTTTTGGAAAAGGCAGCCCAGAACAATGCAGAAAAAACATAGGCTATATGTTTGAGTTATTTCACATTAAACCTATTGAAATTGTACCCTAGTTTGTGCAGTACATTTATTTAAATTTGAATGTTAAAAGTTCATACTGCTCATGTTCTATTCTGTATTGTTAATATAAATCACACACTCTCCGAATAAAAAGGTTACATTTTATGCATGCAACAGCCTATTACTGGCAGTCCCTTATGACAATGACACATGGTTACCACTACAGTAAACATAATTTAACCATGTGTAAACAAAAATATAACATAATAAGTTGCAATTAAGAAATATTGAATGTTAAATTGCATTTCAAATATAAAGTTAAGTGGGTATTATTACCCATTGTACTTAAAATAATTAAATAATTTCATAATCTAAAAGTTCAGTTTTAGAAATATTGGTATCGATATCGGTACCGGTATGATACTGGCCATTAAATGTATCGGTATCGTATCAGGGAAAATATGTGGTATCGCCCATCCCTACTCCTAATGCAATTTAAAATGCAACAAGTAGAGTTGCATTCTCAGTGTGGCAACAGGGTGGAGGTTTCAGGTTTTGCTATAGTTAAACATATTAATGCAGAAGTCCAAACCAACGGCGTCTTACCTTATGGCTCCAGTGGTCGCAGACTTCGGTTGCCGTCGACCCTTTAAGGCACGCAATTTGTCTCCTTGCGTCATACCGAGATCGTTCTCCACATAATCGTTCTGTTGAGAGTTAGAGAACATGTAAACCTTCTGACTTAATTCCATTAAGGTATGAATTGAGTTTATATACCTTTTAATAATTATTACAAAGGTCTAAAATCTGATTTACAGTATTGCATGCAAAGTATATCGGTCAAAATAAGTTTTTTTAATGTTTTTTTTTTTTGTTAATATAAATAAAGGTTTCAAAATTACATACATTTCTTTTATATTGTTATGTATACTTTGTATATTATTATATTTCTTTTTACATAAATATATTTTATTATATTATATTTAGGTTATATTGTGCATCCCTAATTCAAATAATAAAAATGGCCTTACCTCCTCCATACGGTCCAAGCTGTGTGATTTAAAGATGGAGGTGTTGATGGAGAGGTCGTCCATACTCGAGATGAGGTGAGGAACGGATCTGTCCTCATACTGCTTGCTGCTTGGAGCGGAGAATATCTCCATGCGCCCAGAGACTCGCCTGCTTCCTGTACATGTACAAATAGTACATTTCCCCATCAATGTCCTGTGCATATCTTGTTTGCACAAAATAATAATCAGACCGAAACCATGCATTCAATGCCAATACAAGATAAGGACATTTTGTGTCCAGCAAGCAGGAAAGGAATCTCACACATCTCACAATGGCCTAAGGAGGAAAATATGCCTGAAGATAACGTTCTCACACCACAAGCATTGTGTTAGCCAAGAAAACACTTGAGATCAGCTTAATTGCTTTAATTGGCCTTCACATGATCAGTGCTGTTTTAACTCAGACATGACAGAAGTCAGATGACAGATCTGGAACACCAGCTGTCCTTCCTGATCTGCGTGATCTGAGTGCTCTTTTAAAAAAACTCTCTTACGCTTTTGAAAATACATGACTCTGAGCCAGAGTTAGAGCACTCGTCGACATTATGTAAATGTAATGAACAACAAAAAGAGGAAAAAAGCCTCAGGGAGGTGTAAAGAGCCCAAAAGTGGTGCATTGTGGGTAAATGTTTGGACTTACTCTTCTAGGTAATGCTGCTGGGGTCCAATAACAGAGCCGGGTCTGCAGATGCGGATCCATGCGATAGCGTCAGCAGCCGTGAAGCGGTAGTGCTTCATCAGGTAGCAGCCAATCAAAGTCCCCGTCCGGCCCAAACCAGCTGTGATTGGTTGGAAAAAGGTCTTAGGTGTTTAAAATACAAGTGTTATTATGTAAAATTATCTATAAAATGAACTGTTCTTAGGAAATTTTTGGGGGACTCATTCATGTAATTCTAAAGTATCTTAAGGCCACATTACCATAACATTAATGAACATTTTGATTTGCTTTCAGTTCCTGTGAAATCATAAACTATAAAAAACCTCTGTCGTCGAGTCCGACCTCAATAATAGGGCATTTTAATGTTTAATTCTACATAAAAACAAAGCCGTTTTCCCAACAATTATCCTATTTTTGCACAAAATAAGTATGGCAGTGAGGCGACGCTGTCATTTGTGTGGACTTATTTCCATGTCTTTGATTTAAGTGGCGTCTCACCCTTGCAGTGCACGGCCACCGCTCCGTCCGTGCTCTCGCAGATGTGCAGGAAGCGGCTGGCGATGACGTCGCTGGGCGTGCTGCCGTCCACGAAGAACAGGTCGTAATGGTCGAACCCGGCGTCTGTGAAGCGCTTGGCTTCGTAGATCTTCTTGTTGAGGCGTACTATGGTAGTGACATTGTGCTTCCGGAAATATGGGAAATAAGCCTCGGGGCATGTAGAGGGTAACCTGCCACACACAAGAACAGGAATAACATAAAATAACAAGAATACAGTTGTATGTGTGTGTGTGTGTGTATATACTAAAACTGCAATCAATAAATATTAAGTTATAATAAGTAAACATAAATATTTAGTGAATACATAACAAATCACCCAATTAACCTGCAATGCAAGAGAAGAGAGTTTATAAAAAAAAAAAAAAATTTTTAAATACAATTATGTAGTTAAATATACATTTATTTTATTTATATTTAGATATACTAATATGGGAAATAATAATTCAATGTTCTCTAAATATGTATATTAAAATGACAGTTTGAATGAAAAACAATATATATATATATATATATATATATTATATATATAATATATTATATATATATATAATATATATATATATATATATATATATATTATATTATATATATATAATAATTAAATATATATTATATATATATAATATATTATATATATTATAATAAATATGTAATGTATTTCCCATATTATAAATATAAATATTTCCTATTTTAAACA